>NC_087262.1:2465000-2710000 GCF_037042905.1 Lytechinus pictus
TATTGCATATAAGGGAACTTATTTTACAGGGCCATATGGCCTTATTTTAGTTTCCCTTTTCAGCATTTTCAACTGCTAAATTTTTGTATGTTTTACCCTTTCTTTCTTTTTGATTGAAAGGTATTGTTATGACTTTTTAATTTCTTCAGATGTATTTTATTTGTATCTATTTGTATATAATTGCATTCATTATATTATATTGTAATTACCTATTTTGTATGCGAATATAAACTAAATGATAAAAAACAAACACATAATATTAATTACTCAAAACATGACACTCTAATCCTTTCATTGTTATAAATCAAGTATATTTTTTATTTTAACCACTCAATTAATGAACGGTGTCAATCTATTTTCTGTTTTTCACCCCCCCCCCCCCCCCCACCTCCTTCTCTGTCTCTCTTTCTAGTTTTCTTTAATGCTTTTTTTTTCTTTTTATCATTTCATTGTCTTTTTTTCTTTCGATTTTCTTTTCTTTCCCTTCCCCTAGTCTTTCATTCTCTTCTTTTTCTCTCTCTCTCTCTCTGGTGTTTTAATAAAAACGATTAAAAATACTAAGACCACTTGCTGACTAGATTTTGGCTCGGATCAGATTATCTTAAAAAATTCGCGTGTTTATAAGTTCTCCTACTACTGCATGGGCGAATCAAGTACATGTACTTATTAATACGAGATACGAAAAATTTTGTATTTCTTTTTATGGGCAAGCAATAACAAGAAAGGAGAAGGCTCACCTTCGAAAAGTGTCAAATTGTGTTGCTACTAGTGTGCTGAGCTCCAAAAGGCGTGCACTTCCAGTAACGGGCGGGTATAACAGTGCACAATGCCCACCCCCCCCCCTCCCCCCTCCCCCCTCCCCCCCCCCCACATCGATCCTGCTTCAACTATTAAAGTATACTTATACAGAATCATGAACATGCTAACTCTCCATTTTTTATCTATGTTTTGTTCAAAGTAGTTTGACATATCTTATTTTAATACAGAGTCTTCTCGGAGGACGAATCCAGTTTGTTTGTTCAGCTGCCGCCCCCCTCTCACCTGACACTGCACAGTTCATCCGGGCAGCTATGAGCCCTAATGTAAGTCTATCCTCGGGGCGGCGCTAGTGGTCGGCAGGGGCGACTGCCCCTTGGATATTTCTTTTTTTTAGGATTAAAAACTAATGAAAAAGGACTGAGGAAGAAAGTAGAACATGAAGAAAATATTCCTCTATTATTTTCTTATAGTAATATACACTCTTAAAAAAAACCCTGATTTTACAGAAAAAAAAAAGATTTTGCAGAAAGCTATAACAGAATCATTCTGTAAATTCATAAAACAGGATTTTAACAGAACAGGGACCTGTTGCAGAAAGAGTTGCGTTTTAACGCAAGTCAAAATATCAAGCGCAAATCCCGAATATGAGTGCTTCATTGGCTGAAAATCAAGTTGCGCAAGATTTTTTGAGTTACGTTTTGATCGCAACTCTTTCTGCAACGGGCCCCTGGTCTGTTTAAAAAGGGGGAAAAAGGTGTTTTATTTAAGGAAATTTGTAAGGTTCCATACACCATATACAAATTTCCTGTAATTTTACATGATATGATGTAAGATTACGCAATCTGGTAAGATTATAGGTGTTCTCGAGACTCTGCTGCAGGAACTTCTTTATTTTAAGGATAAATTTTCTAACAGTGTATAGTATCTTATTTCAGTGATATCATATAATTCTCTGTTAGTTAAAAACTTACATTTGGAATTCAATCTACTCCTATACATGTAGTATCTCGAGGCCTATGGACAGACCGAAGCTCCACTCATCTGTCACAGCCTAACACATGATCATACTAGCGGTCACGTGGGGATCCCAGGAGGCGATGTGCAGATCAAGTTGATCGATGTACCTGAATTGGATTATTACTCCAAAGATGATCAAGGAGAGGTAATCGGTAGTCATAATTGTGGAGCGTTGTGGCCCAGTAGATTAGTCTTCGATCTTCGAAACAGAGGGTCGTGGGTTCGAATCCCAGCCATGGCGTAATTTCCTTCGGCAAGAAATTTATCCACATTGTGCTGCACTCGACCCAGGTGAGGTGAATGGGTACCCGGTAGGATTTATCCCTTGAATGCTTTAGCGCCTATATGGCCGCTCAGCTACAGCCGGGGTAATAATAATATACCAAGTATATTTCAGCGCCTTGAGCACATAATCAATGTGGATTTGGCGCTTTATAAATACTATATTATTATTATTATTATTATTAAATCAAAGGGTGTGCTTTCATGCCTGTTCTTATTTATGTGGAGTCAAATTTGACTGGGAATAGCGCCAGCTGGAAGTCACCTCTATCCCCAATCGAGTCAATGTGACTCAGATTTAGAATTACTCTGAATGGTGCGGCATCGACTGGAAAATCACTCGATTCCGAGTCAAAGTAACCAATAAAGTAAACGATTCACTTGCATTCGAAATAGGCCTATAGTTAACTTCCAGCTGGCGCCATTCCGTGCCAAAGTTCACTTTTCCCCCGGATGCGATGTCAGTTTGACTGGCTAAGCCGAAAAGATGTATACACTCTTAAAGTAATGTAGTTGAGCAAAAAAAATGCCCAAATTTTTAACCAACCATGGGCAACATACTGTCCACACAACTATTGGTTAAAATCTGTCCAAATTGGGTCTTAAAAACTAATAATTGGGTGATAAATTGGCTCAATTGGACAATAATTGCCCAGAATATATATGTTTATATTTTACCAACATAGTATTACCCAACACAGTGGACAGTATGTTGCCCAACATTTTAAGTGTGAACCTATATTACTTTTATTTGTATTGCTTTTCACAACGCGTACATCTGGTCTCAAATTGTTTTATGTTTTAATGTATATGGGAACGAGGGAGAGGGGAAACAGACATTATTAAGATGAAATGGAGGGAGATGGAGAGTTGTTTCTTCATACTAAAACTTTATGCCTTTATCTTTTCCTATTTTTGAAACAATTTGTAGGTTTTATCCTCAATTCTGAACAATAGCCCTCGTCTTTTATTTATCTCTCATGATTTTTCAGGTGTGTGTGAAAGGGAGCCACGTCTTTAGCGGTTACTACAAAGATCCCGAGCTGACCAGTCAAGTCTTACAAGACGGTTGGGTCAGAACAGGCGACATTGGTAGATGGAACAAGGTAACAAAATAAGTACATTTTGCCGCCCTTCACCCAGGTGATCAATAGATTCTTAAATGAACATTAATTATTCTTTATGTAGTGAGCAGTACTTACAAATCGGTTAAATATGAGTGATATCAGAGTGCCTTTAGCAACTTGTCAATTGGATATATTGGCGGGCCTCCCATCTCTTAAAAGACTCAAGCTTCCAAATAACTATTTCAATCGAGTTAACGGTCCTTTTAAAGGTCAAGTCTAACCCCCAAAACAGGGGATGATTTGAATTTATCTGTCTATAGAGAAAAGTCAAACAAGCATAACTCTGAAAATGTAAAAATGTCATCAAACTCAGATGAAAAATAAGAAAGTTATGACAATTATTTAAACATGCTTAAGTTACGCTTATAGTTTCAACATATCAACAACTCGACGACATGAAATGAGAAGGTTAATGTCCCTCAGTTAATCTTTCTTTTGTTTGTTTTTGTTTGAATTATACAATAGGCCTATTTTGTACAGATTTACAATAAGGATAAACTTGAATGAACCAGAATGTTAATTACACATATTCACAGGTCGATGGGAAGAAAGTTGTAATATTTCATACTTCACATAAGGAAATACAAAAGAAATAGTGAGTAGATGATGTCATCAGTCCCCTCATTTGCATACCGACCAGGATGTGCATATAACTGTTTTGTGAAATTAAGCAAAGCTTTAAAATGTCATTACTTTCTTATTTTACATCCGATTTTCATAATTTTAAACATTTCAGTGTTATGCTTGTTGGATTTTTCTCTTTATATTCAAATCAACTTTTTGTTGGGATGGACTTGTCGTTTAAGGACTATACACTAGATTCCGAAAAGAATACTCTACTTTCTTCATATTCTAACGTCCACTTTCAGAATGTCAAATTTTCAGAATGTTCAATATCTGCTCTTTAATTTAATCACAGAAAATTGTCACGAAATAACAAAGTTCTTTTTATTTGAAATAAGGCTTGAGTTCCTATCATTTCATAAAATGTAGAGGTTTTACAGGCTAGTTTTCAGATTTATTCAGACATTCCGTTTTGTTGACGATCAGCCATGCACAAAGTCTTTTGTTAACCATGCGACGTTTGTTTAATGAAATTATGGAAATACAAACATTGTTGCGAAGGAAAATAACTTAATTATTTCTTGACCGTTTTCTGTGATTGAGGTATCAAATTTAAGAGCAGATATTGAACTTTTTAAGCATGTGATTTTATTTGGAAATTCAGATACCCCGCCGGATGAGTTTTTGGTATCCTTTCTTCAATTTTTTTTGCTCACTCATGCGTGAATGAGAAATCTTCTATGCTGTACCGGATGAAAAGGAAGACTCTAAGCTTTACCAATGATAGGTCATTTTGTCCATTGTATTTGTGATTAAGTTATGATAAATCATCGCTAAATCTCAGTTTCATTTTTGTGGGACGCACTGTACAGTCCCTACAGGTGACAAATATCCGTCTTGATTTGTTTTCAACATGTTTAATGTTAATGTTCTTACAAATCAAACATTATAACGAAACTGCCATTTAAAGTGTGTTCAAGATAATTTTACTGTCGATTCTCGTAATTACCAAGCTACCACCTGACATGGTGTATCTCGCCGTTCTCTCACTCGCGTGTCCTCCCGCTTCCTTTACTTTAATAAAGACTTGTGAACCTTCCTTACGCGCTAAACCATCGCCACATTCTGGTTTATACCATTTACCACAAGAAAGGATCACCAGTCGATCTTAAAGTCGCTCTTAACTTACGAACGGCTTTATGAAACTCTCACCTGCTAATCCAAGACTGGGTTTCACAATTCACGCCTTTCTTCTTAACCAATCAGAGTGGAAGTCTCTCGATTATTGATCGTAAGAAGGATATCTTCAAGCTGTCGCAGGGTGTCTACATAGCCCCAGAGAGGATTGAGAATGTATACCTCAGAGAACCTCTAGTCGCTCAGGCTTTCGTCACGGGTGACACAACCAAGGTATGATGTCATCCTGACCATTGATTCCAGAAACATTTGCTCTGGCGACAAGTGCTTTGCTATAAATTCCTCCTACTAATCGAATGACTAACTTCACCCCTGGAATTAACACTATATAGCCTCCTCTAAACCTAACACAAAAACCTACTGTAACTCTAACCATATAGGCCTATCTTAGACGAAATTAAGCCCTGGGGCCCGTCTTACAAAGAGTTGCGATTGATTCGATCAATCGCAACTATGGAAAGCCAGCAAAGTCAACATATAAAATGCATGTTTGCTCAAAAATCTTTTTAGATATGAATGTATATCAATAAATTCACTGATTTCTTTACAATTTGGTGTTGTCTCATTTGTTTACAAAGGACATTTTGCAAATTTCCTGAAAAATTATGACACTGATGGATTTCCATAGAGTTATGATTGATTGGATCAATCGTAACTCTTTGTAAGACGGACAATTTGTCGCAGGAGCGGCGACATGACAATTGCTCCTGGTTCAATTTCGTCTAAGATGTTGCAATATGGTTTTATGTTAGGTTTAGTGCTAGTTTTAGGGTAGGGTACAGTGTTAAACCCAGGGTTGAAGTTCCCATTTCATTAATGATCAGTGTGGAATTTAGAGCGGAGCAATTGTCGCCGGAGCAAGTGTCATAGAACTCACAGGAGAAAATGTCGTATATGACTCATTGGATTTGGTTTATTAAGCATTTAACCAGTATCGGTTTTTTTACCAAAATAATGGCATTTATCACTAAAATAGTTTTGATAATCATATTTTGGTTTTAGCACCCACCCTTGCAAAAGATGATGAAATACCTCAATAGCCAGATGTCATCTGATCACAATAGCTGTGATAAAGCCGAGATAATATTTAAAAAGTTCTTATAGGAACATATCTAGCGCTCTGTTGTTCATTATTAATAATATTATTTTTATTATCAAAGAGATTGTTTAAGGTGTTAAAGGTGTTCACTTGTTCTTGTAAATTACAATTTTTTCGTTAAATTGTTTATTTGACAATATGTAAGCCTGACATTAGTGTGTTTCTAGGGAGGGGGTAATGGTGTTGTTAATACATTTTTTTTTTTCTTGTAGAATAGTCTAGTTGGGATAATGGTTCCGGATCAGGAAGAACTTGAAAAGTTTGCCAAGAAACATAAAATCCCCGGATGCTTTGAAGAGCTTTGTCAGAATGAGGTGAGTAGCCCCCCCCCCCCCCCCGGGAGCACTTCAAAGGAGGGATGGGTGACCAAAGGGTGGGGGGGCTCGGAAAAGGGGCTGCCGGGTTTTGAAAAAAAAACAAGTTCTTTATATTAGACACAACAAACGCATAAGGAGGCATGGCAGAATGGTGTCTTATGGAGTATCTATAAATAAAATTGGACACGCTGTACTCATCACCCCCCTCCCATATCTCTGCCCCCCTCTCTCTCTTTCTTTCTTTCTTTCTCTCTCTCTCTTTCTCTATCCTCCTCCCTCCCCCTCTCTACTTTGCTTTGTATGTATACATGCATAATTGATTGAGGTACCTGCAGCCAAACCTTTGGAAATTCATCGGTCTCGGCTGGCTTTCCGTACTTTTTGTATTGAAATTAAATGACATGAAAAGAAATGAGATGAAATGAAATGAAATGAAGTGAGATGAGATGAAATGAAATGAAATGAAATGAAATGAAATGAAATGAAATGAAATGAAATGAAATGAAGTGAAGTGAGATGAGATGAGATGAAATGAAATGAAATTATGAAAAGAAATGAATAGAATGAAATGAAATGAAATGAAATGAAATGGAAGGGAATTTAATTGAAATTGAACAAAATGAAATTAATTTGAACTAACTAAATCAAATATTTTTGTCATTTTGTTTTCTTTACTGATAATATTTCTTAATATACCAATCAATCCTGCAGAAAGTGAAAGAAGTCATTTTCTCACGAGTGATGAAACACGGTAAGGCGGAGGGACTTGCTGGCTTTGAACAGGTATGTATTCAATTAATAATGTCATGTTAATTGATTTAAATCATTGATTATGACATTAATGATTGCAGTTTTGCATTCAGTCCTAGTTTCATCCCCCCACTCCCCCGTACCGTCTCGATACCAGCAGTGGCGATCCTTTTTTTTTCCGTGGTAGTAACAAATAAGTCAAATTTAAATAGTTGTAAGTATTCATGAAACAGTTCCTGGTCAGACTTCGTCCAATGCCTTTGTAAAAAGTTTTGTATTAAGTATTTTCTTCTTTCATTCTTTTTTTTTTCTTTCTTAGCGCGTTAAAATGTCCGTATAAAGCGCTTTATACGGACGTTTTAAAGCAAAATATAGTTGTATTTTCTAAAGTATAGTGTTTTATAAAGTATATTGTTGTATGTTGTCATGTGTGCATAGGCGGCGGAAGCGGGGGGGGGGCCTGTCCCCCTAAATTTGAGGTGGGGGACGGTACCCCCCTATATTTGTTGTGTTGAGAACCTTTTTTGGGGGGCTTGTCAAATTTTTTACCTGTGTCCATCCCAAAGTTTCAGGTAGGACCCACCCCCCCCCCCTATTTTTTTGCCTTCCGCCGCCAATGCATATGTGTGACTAAGCCGAATTTCCATGCAGTGTGGACAAATAAAACAAATTTAACAAGTTTTTAAAAAAAATTATTCTTCTGTGACTTATTATTTCGTTAAGGTTAAGGGCATTCATGTCCACTCTGAGCCATTCACCGAAGACGCTGGACTTCTTACCCCAACACTGAAGAGCAAACGGAATGTAATGAAACAAATCTTCGCTGAGGAGATCATTGAAATGTACTCTGAAATCGATCGGGGATCAAAATAGGTTGAACGGAGACTGAGGAAGAGGACTGGAGAATAGCTGCAAAAGGGGGATTTCTTAAAGAGGATATTCACATCAACTAAAAAAAAAGGGTTTCAATAAAAAGAGAGCAGTTCAACAAGCAAAACGCAATAACGTTTATTAGAATCGGGTGTAAAATTATATTTCGCTTAATTTCATATTCTTTAAATGTATAAACAGAGTCGTATTTTTGATGAGGGTAGGACGCGTAAAAATAAAAAGTTGAAAGCGAGAAAGCAAAGCGACCAAGCTTGGCCGGCGTTTTTGCATTTTGTAAAGCCGTAAAAATTGAAAGATTTCGTGCATACTTTGGGGGAATTTTGTGAAAATTTTTAGTAAAAAATGCAAGTTTTCAAATTTTCTGGGGGTAACTGCCCCCCCCCCCCCCCCCCCCCCCCCGCTGCGTACGGCCATGAATGCAAATGAGGGAACCAATACTTGCCGCCACCCATTCAGTATATTTTTGTATTTGTACAAGAAATATGAAAGGTTCGGTTTTTCCTCATTGCGATGTGAAACAATGATTCTTCCCTGAACAAGAGGAGTTTTGCATCGTGATCCAAAAAAAGCTTAATGATTGTTAAATCTACAAAAAATGAAATATATTAGTATTCATGTAATAAAATATACAAGAAATAATGAGTGAGGGATATCATCAGCTCTTCACTTGCGCAAATATCATAGTTTGTGTTAATAAGCGAAAGTTTGAAATGTCACATCCGATTTCGATTAAATTTTCAGCACTATGCTTGTTTCAACTCTTGATTCTTTTCTCTTCTCATTCAAATCACTCTTTTCTTTTATTTGGGTGGACCTGACCTTTAATGGGAGGTTCTGCATAAAAAGGGGATGAATATTTAGATTTCGGACTGAGAGTATGACAATTTTAAAGATATCACAGGTTGGAAATAAAGAGAAATTCCAAGCAAAATAGGGATAATTGATGGATGGGAACATTGGCGTAACTACGGGGGGAGGGGCACGTGCCCCCCCCCCCCCCCCCCATCGGCTGTCAAGAAGAAAACGGAGGCAAAAGGGGAGGAGAAAGAGGGGAAAGAAAGAGAAAAGTAGTGGAAGAAGAAGAAATTATATAATGTCATTTCGCGCTCGCATTATTTGATCAGTGAGATATATATCCGTTTAATGGCACACTCCTAAAAATGTCTCTATTAGGTCAGTAGACCTGGCAATTGAACGCGCTTCGCGCGCCCACTAAGTGACTAATATATTTGCTGGTACACCCTCCCCCAATTCCGTGATCCACTGGATGGGAAGATGGGGAAAAGTGAGGTAATCAAAACGAAGATGAAGGAAAGGAGATGATGAGAAGGCAGAAAGTGAAAACGGATAAAGGTAGTTCTTAAGGACAACCCAGAGTCAATGATCATGATGATGGGAGACTCATTTCATACTTTTTCATTAAAATATCACTCGCCTACAGCAAACAGGACCGTTTCACTCGAGTGGAATATTTCTCCATAAGATCATTCCCTTTTCCTGTAATAATATGAGCATCCAATCAGGTGGGTGTTTCATAAAGCTGTTCGTAAGATAAGAGCGACTTTAAGAACGACTGGTGATCCTTTCTTTTGGTAAATGGTATACATACACCATTGGCAATTGTTTAGCGCGTAAGAAAAGTTCACCAGTCGTTCTTAAAGTCGCTCTTAACTTACGAACAGCTTTATGAAACGGCCCCCCGGTCTGTTAATAATTTTATATTTTTGTAAGTCTCTCATGTCATGCTTTTATATTTTTGTAAGTCTGTCATGTCATGACTGTTATGTCGAAAGAATCGTGCCATATTGACCTGATAGTTTTTATGTATTGAACATTCCTTTCCGTCTTGCCTATATGGTTGGGCATAGGAAAAGTTGATGAAGGTTAGTATACAGCGCTGTTTGGTAACTTTATTTTGTAAATGCATGAAAAAAAACTTGTTGATGTTGTGTAAAATAAATTGTCAACATTCAATGGCGGGAAAAGCTTGGCATTTGTGGTCACTTGTGTGTGTTACTTTTACAAAGCATGTAATTGTGATTTTTTATTGATTTTTCGGGTTTCGTGTTATGCCAATATACTGCTTTCTAAACCATCTCAATGGGTGGTATTCTAATTTACAATTGCAAAGATTAGCTAATCCTAAGTAACAGTGGTCACATTATTCCAATCCTGTGGAAAAAGATTAGGTATTGTTTATGATTAGATATGGTCCACATGTCATTTAGAACACGTGTTTACTTTCAATAAATTCAATTTCATCCTATGATTGTTTTGTAAAATAATGTTTTCATTTAAATTACCATTTCATATAATGTTTTTCCACAAGCTGTATGATATTCTGGTTTTACAATTTATAATGAAATATTTCATATTCGTATATTTTGTAAATACAATGTTATGCTTATTGATATGTGTATGCACATTATTTTATGACATAAAGCAACTGAAATACATCTGAATCTGCAATACAATTTATAATGAAATATTTTATATTCGTATATTTTTTTAATACAATGTTATGCTAATTGATTTGTGTATGTATTGCTTTTATGACATAAAGCAACTGAAATACATCTGAATCTGCAATGAGCAAATTCTGTTCTTGATAACATAAATCTGTGAAAATTAATTTCTGAAATGAATGTAATAAATTTATTATCTTTCCTTGGAATTTAAGATTGTTTGTCTAATTTTGTCCAAACTTTCACACTTTTGCTCCTCTTTGATTAATATTTTTCTTTTATAAAAACTTTTTCGTTTTGCTGGAAAAGCTTGAGTAAATTTCAGTTTATTGTGAAAAAAAAAACACATGCCGGCAATCACTTTTCACTGAATGACACCCCTGACCAGCCACCTCCTTTAACCCAACCCTCCTACTCTCTTTCACCACTTGCTTCTGCCATGTCTTCTTCAGTCACCCCCCCCCCCCATTTCTCTGACCATCTTCCTCCCTCAACCCAACCCTGCTACTCCCACCCTCCACTTGCTTCTTCCATGTCTTCTTCAGTCACCCAAACCCCTCTAACTCTAACCATCTTCCTCCTCAACCCAAACCATCCTACTCTCCTCCATCACTTGCTTCTGCCATGTTTCCTTTAGTCACCCCGTACCCCTCTAACCATCTTCCACCCTCAACCCAACACTCCTCCTCTCATCCTTCACTTGCTTCTTCCTTCTCTTCTTCGGTCACCCCTACCCCTCTAACGATCCTCCTCCCTCAACCCAACCCTCCTACTCTCATCCTCCACTTGCTCCTTCCATGTCTTCTTTAGTCACCCCTACCCCTCTAACCATCTTCCTCCTCAACCCAACGCTCCTACTCTCCTCCTCCACTTGCTTCTTCAATGTCTTCTTCAGTCACCCCTACCCCTCTAACCATCCTCCTCCCTCAACTCAACCCTCCTACTCTAACCCTCCACTTGCTTCTTCCATTTCTTCTTCCGTCACCCCCTTCCCCTTTGACCATCCTCCTCCCTCAACCCAACCCTCCTACTCTAACCCTCCACTTGCTTCTTCTATTTCTTCTTCAGTCACCCCTACCCCTCTAACCATCCTCCTCCCTCAGCCCAACCCTCCTACTCTAACCCTCCACTTGCTTCTTCCATGTCTTCTTTAGTCACCCCTACCCCTCTAACCATCTTCCTCCCTCAACTCAACCCTCCTACACTAACCCTCCACTTGCTTCTTTCATGTCTTCTTTAGTCACCCCTACCCCTCTAACCATCTTCCTCCTCAACCCAACGCTCCTACTCTCCTCCTCCACTTGCTTCTTCAATGTCTTCTTCAGTCACCCCTACCCCTCTAACCATCCTCCTCCCTCAACTCAACCCTCCTACTCTAACCCTCCACTTGCTTCTTCCATGTCTTCTTTAGTCACCCCTACCCCTCTAACCATCTTCCTCCCTCAACCCAACCCTCCTACTCTCATCCTTCACTTGCTTCTTCCATGTCTTCTTAAGTCACCCCTACCCCTCTAACCATCTTCCTCCTCAACCCAACCCTCCTACTCTAACCCTCCACTTGCTTCTTCCATTTCTTCTTCCGTCACCCCCTTCCCCTTTGACCATCCTCCTCCCTCAACCCAACCCTCCTACTCTAACCCTCCACTTGCTTCTTCTATTTCTTCTTCAGTCACCCCTACCCCTCTAACCATCCTCCTCCCTCAGCCCAACCCTCCTACTCTAACCCTCCACTTGCTTCTTCCATGTCTTTAGTCACCCCTACCCCTCTAACCATCTTCCTCCCTCAACTCAACCCTCCTACACTAACCCTCCACTTGCTTCTTCCATGTCTTCTTTAGTCACCCCTACCCCTCTAACCATCTTCCTCCTCAACCCAACCCTCCTACTCTCCTCCACCACTTGCTTCTTCCATGTCTTCTTTAGTCACCCCTACCCCTCTAACCATCTTCCTCCCTCAACCCAACCCTGCTACCCTCATCCTCCACTTGCTTCTTCCATGTCTTCTTTAGTCACCCCTACCCCTCTAACCATCTTCCTCCTCAACCCAACCCTCCTACTCTCCTCCACCACTTGCTTCTTCCATGTCTTCTTCAGTCACCCCTACCCCTCTAACCATCTTCTTACCTAAACCCAACACTCCCACTGATTCCTACATACCCCCCCCCTTCAAACTTTGTATAAAGATGTAATCATCCCTTCTCAAAAATACCTATACCAATCAATCCACCGCTTCTTCCCAAAGCCATTGTCAAATGTAAATCAAAAGGCCAAAACAAAACACATCATTTCAAACGAGTTTGACATCACATTTTCTTGTTCTTTATTTTTTTTCTCCAATTGACTACACAAATGTGATTACAAAGTATGAATGAGACACATAATTCATGAAAATCGTGGAAAACTTGAGAAGCAAAAACTGGATAAGATCACGAAAGCAAATGATTAGTTTCACAATGAAGTCTAAATTCTTTTTAAGGTAACTTTGAAGTTTTTTGGAAGTTAATCTATATTAATAGAGAATGCTGAGGTTATTAAATCCATTATTTACTGAAAACTTTTGAAGATTACATTAGTGTGATTAATTGTGGCAAGTGCAATCTTCTGTGGACCTCAACAATCCTGAAATTGCCATGTTGGTGAAAGAACGCCCTTAACAACACTTTCACACATCGCAGGCGCGCAAAAGCGCCCTTAGCAGCGCGCATAAGTGCATCGGGTAAGGGCGTTTCTGCACTAATGCGATCCGCAAAAATGTTCTGCTAAGTGCTATCTTGACCTGCCACAACAAAAAGTTTCACACCTACACAATATCATATCAGGCCTTTGGGAATTGAGTTGAAAATACTAAATTTCCGTCAAATGCCATGGGGCAGTCCGTCCCTAACCAACACAAAAAATGTGGCTGACATAATCAACGACGGTATTAATGTTTACAGTGAACATACAGTAGAATCCTAACTTCAAACAATTACTGGAGTAGATTTTACCATTGCATGATAGGAAGAGTGCCATTAAAGATTGACAGAACACGATTTACTTATCCATTGTGAATTGTATTGATAGAGAGATGACATACATTGCCCCAATTAACCTTAACCCTAAAATGGCCGGGGGGGGGGGTTGAATCAACCCCCCCTCAACATTTTCTGCGATCATTCCGCCGCGCGAATTTTTTTGACCGCGCCACTCGCAGAGTTTATACTTTTAAGTCTCGCGCATCTTTTGAGACCAAATTTACGACGCCCGGGTACGCGGTTCCAAAATAACGCAACATTTTGTACGTGCATGTCAGACCAAAAATTGTTCCAAAACGTGATTTTGTGTACAAAGTCAATGCAAATTGAGTTTTCTCATCTTATTCATAAAGATATGATTATTTTTACTTTAAACAGCTGAAAGCAATTGATTTTAGCATAATTATGCTTCAAAAAGGTTGTGCAATAAATCTGGTGAAAAAAACAAAGAAAAACAAAAGGTTGAAAAACAAAGAAATACATAAGAAATTCATAAAACAATAAAATGCATAAGAAACTGATTTCCAAACCGAAGTTTTTTTCAATTGCCATTGTTAAGAATGCTACAAAGAATATTTTAAACAAAAATTAGCATTCTAGGAGCTTTATTTAGTGAATTAGAGCAAAAAGTATGATTTATGCATAAATTAGCATAATTAATTCATATAAAATAAAATCTCATTATTTTGGAAAATTTTACCATACAGCCTTGTAGATTACATTACACACTACCAGCATGCAAATTTTTGCGGCGCTCGCGCGATCGGCGGCCGAGATCTCAGGGGGGGGGGGGGGTTGAATCAACACCCCCCCCCCGGCCACAGAACAGCCAAAAAAGCCCGGCCTAGTTAGGGTTAAGCACATCTGAAGGTGAACATGAATGAAATGTTATTAAATTGTATTAGTAATTCAAATCTTGTCAAGGGGAGTGTTTCATGATGAAAATAATCAGTGATATTCAATGACTAATTTGTTCTGAGCCAATCAAATGCAAGGATTTCAGTAGCTTATAACAGTTGACATTGAGAAACCACCAAGTTTTTGTTTCATGAAATGCTCCTCATAGCATATTTTCGATATATTTCAAGCAATCAAAGGGGAAATCAAAAAAGACCTTCTGTTTTCTGATTTGGGATATATGCTAGTGTCAGAAAAGGGCAATGACCTCAATAAACATTCTTACACAAAAAGTTTATTGATGTTACATTTAAGTTTTATAAAAGTTTTATACAAGTGTAGAGAAAAGTTGAATTTGTGTACAATATATAAGTAATGGATTTCTGTCCAAATTCAATTGGTAATATATTAATGACCAGTGATAAGAGTTCCTCTGACTGAAAATAAATGCGAGCCTCTTTATAACTACATGGAAAGAATACTCAAACAAATTATAATAATTATCAAATATCAAACCTAAATTATTATGATCAAGATTGTTTCTATATATATTACTCCAAGATAATTTGCTTTCTAGACCAGATTTAATCCACATTATGATTTCATTTATTCTGATCACACAATTGCAAACGTTTTCATTTCCACAACGAGCATAAATATCAAATATAGAATTGACAAAGTTGGACAAAACTTGTCCTTTCTTCCTGATTTCATGTGACGATCAACAAAATAGACTTTTTCTCCAAAGAAATATGAAACAGAAAAACAAACTGAAAAGAAAAATAACCACATATGTGATAGAGAGAATCGACAAAACTAAGTCACTGAGAAAATGTATTCTGTATAAATATTTACAAGGATATCCCTTAATTTCTGTATGTACAGCACGGCATATGGAGAGCAATCAGTATACAAACATTGCAATTCATTTCGGCTCTCCATACCACCATCCAATACAAAATAAGTTACAATGCATTATTATTATTTGAAAAATGGTCTGTATCGGACACATTGAGCACAAAATATAGGCCATCTATTTACGTTTGCGTCATTTACAACGAGGATAATTTACTTTGGAATGGTTTAATCATATCGATAAGATTTCCGTCTTCATTCCTTACAATGTACAAAGATAATGCTTTACTTCTCCAACTGTACAAAAAAACCGAGTGAGCATACAAAATTGTGTACAATCAACCAAGATTCAAAAGGCTGTATGTTACATTATGTTCAAATACATCATATAGCAAGTTCACATTCGCTCACATTGGAACATGGATTCACAGAAACTTTACAAAATACCTTCCATAAACCTCTCTTTTCGCATTCCTTTACACTTTTTTTTTCATGAATTCTAAGGCCAAAGTTTTTATGTATAGAATTTATCTAATGGGAGAAAGCCACAAAAGTCAAAATATTCATTCTGGGCAGATTCTCCCTTAAGAATTAATTTCTATTCTGCTTACCTCCCTCAAACTTCTCCCATCCCACCCATCCTCTGTTTCCACCCCTCCCCCTTCCCATCCCTCCTCCTGCTTGGCATTACCTTTTGTACAATATCACTCTTAACCCCTTTCATACTGGAACCAGGTGATCTCTCTACAAAATTTCAGGGAATAATATGATTCAGTTAATACTGGGTTAACCAATCTTCAAAAGCCAAATCCATCCAAAATCTAAGTTGATAGAATAAGAGACTGGAATTGGGACTTGAGTTAAATTGAAACAATACAATCAAATAAAACAGGCAGTCAAGAAAATCAAATTCAAAACTGGATATGAAGTTTTGCATTGAATCAGACAACAGTTATATGCATATCATAGCTGTATACATACGAGTTAAGCCAATGAAATAAAAATCACTCTTGCATGCATTTCATCATGAAAATCCAAATATTTCAATTTTCTACTGCAAGAATGTGAAGCGTGATTAGACTTACCATGGAATGTGTAGCATCATTATCAATGCAACTTGTGTAACAGGGGACAGATTATTTATACACATCTATAAGAAATGAATATTTGAATTTTCTTATCAGGCAAAGCAAGCTTATGAAATAACCATACTTCATTTCTTATTCTATGCATACTGTCCATGTTTTTGCACAGTTACAAAAATGATTTTCTAATTCACCTGAAATCTTATCATGGTGAATTATTTTGATGAATTTGGTTGGTGATTTCCGTTTTTGTTTTTCTTCATTCGCAATGATGATAGATATATTTCTATGACAGCTCCTATATTCAACATAACTTCTATCTTGGTGGACTTGGCATTTATTCATCCATTCATATCAATAAAAGACAATTCTAGTATTTTCTGCCAGATTTGACATTCTTAGAGCTCAAAATGATAATCCAAAGTTCTACTGCAGTGACCAAACTGACAGCCATTCGTATCCAGTAACCTCACCTTGTTCATGACCAGTGTAGCACCCATTTGAATTGAGGTGCAGCAACATATCTTATCAAAATTTACCAAGATAATTTATATAATTCATCTACTGCAATTCTGTTGAAACAAAAAGACCCTACTTCCCGTTTGTATCGACTTCCAACAAGCGGATATTCAAAGTTTATCGAGCATTAAATTATATTTGAATTTTAAGAAAAAATGACAACGCAACTTTCTTATTTATTTCAGAAATTAAAATGATATGGAACCAATATTGCCCAATTGGAAAATACAAAATCTGAATAGTAATCACTTCTTTATCAACATCAAACTTTTTTTTCTCGCAATCATAAAGTATAATTTAGTATAATTAGATTAATTAGATTAATAAAATTTCTTTTTTTTAGAAAAATGACAAAATGTCTCATATTTAAATTTATTCTTATCAATCCAAATCAATGCTGCCAAACTTTAACAATCTAATAAATCAAAATAAGTTTCCTCCTAAAATATCTGCAATTAATGACGATCAAAATATAAAATATACAACTCAATCTCAAATCAAAATGTCAATCACTTATCTCTATACAAAAGTTCTTTTAAGGAACATAATTCAAAACCAAAGCACTTTATAATCAACAAGCATATCTGTTGCAATATCTTCATTCTCAAGTCAATGTTTCGGATCCTGTTACACAAAAAAATACTGTTATTGTAAGCCATCCAACTGTAGTTACCATGGAAACATAGCCCAACAGCCAATCAAACTCAAGATACCATAATAAATTTAATGCAAAAGGGTCCGGACACAAAACATGTCTGATTTCCTTATCACACAATTGTCAAATTTTACAAATCATTAGCTTTCGGAAAGCAGTGAATACTAGGGGAAAATGGTATCTTGGCTAGCCCGAACAAAGGCAATAATTCAACCAGGAATAAGACCAAGTGCTCCCTATACAAAGCCAAAGAATGTAGTATCAGAACGGTACCCAGATGTGGCCAAAAATAGGAATTCATTCATTTTACTGACCAAGATAACTAGTTCCCAGTCCTATCTGTGGGGCATATAACTTTGCAGATATAAACACTCACCATCCCCCCGCCCCACACCACCAAGAACAAACAAGGTGGTTTGAGATCACCCCACAACCTCGTCAAAGTAGTGGATGTTCCTGGTATAGCACCAAGTGATAGCTATCAAAGACCCTACAAATGCAGACGCCCTCATATCTTCTACATGCACCAACTCTCAAGTGAGAGAGAAACCGCTCTAGCATTAAATGAATCCCTATCAAAGGCAACCTTATGACCTGTAGTTTTACATCCTATCCTAGGGTAACATGATCTTAAACATCGCATTGATTACAGAAAAACACTCACCCCATCCCCTTTGCAACATTGACATTACAGCTGAGAAAATACAAAGTTAGACCAGCTAGACTGCTGATTAAAGACACCTTCGTTTCTCCTTCCCAAACCAACTATTTTACTAGTCCTCGGCCAACCAGAGGACCTCAACAGCTTCACATCCTAATCTAGGGTCTTATGATCTTACAACAAACGTTAGAGAAAAAAAAAATTACCAACACCCCTTCCCCCTAAACCTAGCTGAGAGAGTGCTAAGTCAGTCCAGCTGAAGTAGTGATTAAGACACCTTTATTTCTATTTACCATATTGACTCTTATAGCCAGAGGACCTACAGATTCATATCTTAATCTAAGGTCATATGATCACAAACCAATCATCAATGCTCCTCACACCTCATCTCATATTCTGTAAAAGAAACACCTCTTTATCCTAGCAATCTCCCAAATGCAAAGCGTCTTTGAGAACCAGTGATGGTCATCTCACGACCAGAGGACCTATGGAGCTTAACATCCTATTCGAGGGTCATTTGATCCTTAACTAGAATAAACATCAATGTTCCTCCTTAAACCCCTTCCATAATCTCAAAGAGGAACATCCTTTCATCTTAACAATCTCCCAAATGCAAGGCATATTAGAGAACCTGTGATGGTTACCTTAGCAACCACAGGACCTATTGAGCTAAACATCCTATCCTAGGGTCATTTGATCCTAAACTAAACATGTTCCTCATCCCTCCTCCCGGACTCTGTAAGAGAAACGCCCCTTCACCGTAGCAATCACTCAAATGCAAGGCAGCCTAAAAACTCTTTGAGAACCTTTAAAGGTTAACTGCAAGGTTCCCTTTTCTTTCTCTCTCCCTCTCCCTCTCTTTGTACCTTAGGAGGAAGGAGGGGGACTTGGTTCATAAAGCAAGACCATATCTGGGGTTACTGGAAGACCAATTAGTAGTGACATACTCCTCTGTGGAGATAACGTTCATTCTGGAGCTGCTTTGGTGTGCGTGTGGGTCATCTAGAAGCATTCCAAGACCTCAATTACTTTGGATATACTTTTGCTACCAGTGTTTCCAGCAGCGTTCTGAAGATTGGAAAAAGAAAATTAAAGACAGAATTAACAAAATACAATCGTCTCCTTTGAAGGGTTACCTCTATCTAGCCGATCCCAACGTCCAACTCAAAAACGATAAAGGAAAACTACTCCTAATTTATAAGTGTTTGGTACCGCAAAATAGCTTTAAAAACGGACATACTGAAGCTTTCGGCTATTGCTAACCACTTGCTGAGCAACCAAGCATGCGCTGAACAATACTGTTCATCTTGGTTTAAGGTGCTCAGCCGAGCAAGGAGTTTCACTCATTTGCGCATGCCCGTGGCAGCGTTAATTTAAACAATTATCATATTTCTATATGTATTACAGATGTAGAAGACTTTAGGCAGGGCTCCTCAACCAGTCTCTTTGGTAGATGTTGGGTGCAGGGTCAGCCAAAATATTTTTAAAATTGACAAAGGGATTCTAACTAACTTTGAAATCACATAAAATCGATATAAAATCAACATTCATACGGGTCTATCACCGTCAATGCAATTTGATTGTGTTAGAAATCAGGAATTTCTGTATGAAATTGGATATGGGCACTGGTGGAAAATCATGTGATTCAAATTATTACCAGAAATTGCTGTAGTTTTTCATACTTTTAGTCTCTTGTATTTTTCTCATTAAAAATTCTGTGCAATAGGCAAAATATAAGGATGAGTGTGGGCCTTAAAAGATTCAAAGAAGTTGAAGTTGGGCTTTGAGATTAAAAAAGAAAAAAAAAACAATACGAGAAGCACTGGCTTAGGATGATCTTATAGCTCCAGCTTATTTATCATTATTTTGACATGTACTCACCGTTAATTCAATGAAAGACAAGAATTTCTTCAGCATGTCCACCATACACGTGAAGTCACCATCAGGAAGGCAGTCCCGTACACTCGCAACATTCAACTGATATAAAAATAAAGAGAGAGAGGGTATTTGAATAGTGAATCAGATCTTCTTCTTTCATGCTCATCATCTACAAGTACAAATGAATGTCAGATATTTGGCAATATCTTGGCATAACAATTGCAAAGCCTATCTATGGACCTTGCATAGACGTCATCGCGCTGCCATCTTAGAGGTCAGTACCATTGCCTTACATGCCATCTGTAGCTGGCACATCTCTGACAACTCCCTTTGCACATATTCCTATATCCTCTGAGGGAGGGCGCTGTGAGATTATGATGTCACATGCATAAAAGGCTTATTTGCAGCCATCAGGGGCCCACTTCACAAAGACTTAAATGGGAACCTTGATTTTGATTGGCTGCTGAGCCGTTACCATGGTAGTTGCCATACTGGGGATGTAAACATAATTTTAGTCATTTTTTAATCAGAGCCTGCATCCTTTTGGGCTACAATGCTCATTGAGGTTAGGGCATTTGAGGTGTTTAGCTACTTCACTTGTTTTATCTCTCCTATAACTACTTACATTGTTTTCTCGTAACAAACATCCAAGTAAGAGGGCCGTGTAGGAAGCAACTATACTATCTTCCATGTGTTTCCCTGCAGAATGGAGGGCTGTATAATAAAAAGAGACATTATAAATGATGAAAACGATAAACAACTTAGGGTTCGTGGTCCCTTCAACATCAAACACATGCCGAAGGGGCTGAGAAACCTCTACATTAACACTTGATGTTCACATGGAATACAATTAAAATTCATATGTGAAAAACCTTACAGGTTTATTTTCTTTCATTCAATCTATATTTCAAAGCTGTGTGCGCTATGAACGCCTAGCTTAGCCGGGTAATATAGGAGCGCCTTGAGCACCTAACAAGGTGGATATGTGCGCAATATAAATACCCTATATTATTATTATTATTATTATTTCCACTTTAAAGATAAATTCCAATTGTGGGGACGATCTAAAAATGACTTTTTACAGAATTTAATATAATGATCACCAAAGTGTCTGTTTGTATGAATAAAAAATATGTGCCAAAGGATTCTGGAAGGAATTGTGTAATTGCTGAGAAATAAGCAAAATAAGCGCGGATTCTGTCACTTCCATCGGGTCTTTATTCCAGCAATAATAATACACTGTCCCACGTGTGCATCTGTGTTGGCGAACTCCAGTGTGATCGTTTTTTAGCTTAGATATTATGATTTCACAAAGTACAGTTTATGTAACTGTACCAGATCTAGATCCACGATGATATAGTAATACTTAACCTTGCTTTTACAGACTTTCTCACGAAATCAGTATTTTACTGCAACTACTGTCATTTAGCTTTAAAAACACAGCAATTCATAAAAATCATTACAATACAATTATTCAATACAAATCAATAGGGCTATGTGAAGGATCATAAAAGCATAAGTAATGATGCCTTACAGTAAGTAAACATACAAAGATTAAGTTACACAAATGGTTACAATGTATGATACAAATAAAGAAGGGCAAGACAGAAAAGAAAGAACGAAGAAGGGGAACATATCGTAAATGAATTAAATCTGAATTAATCAGGTTAAGTAATAATAATGTTCCATTTGTATAGGGCAACTACTATAACTGCATATACTCTAATGCGCATGATACTTGGTAATATATCATTACCCGGCTGTAGCTGAGCCGCCTTATAGGCGCCAAAGCATTCAAGGAATAAATCCTACCGAGTGCCCATTCACCTCACCTGGGTTGAGCACAATGTGGATAAATTTCTTGCTGAAGGAAAACATGCCATGGCTGGGTAATCAGGAAGTATCGTTTATGCGAACGTTTGAATTGTTTTATAGTCTTACTATTCTTGAAATAAAATGAAATTTTCAGTTCTACAGCTAGCAGGAAGCATGTAGATAGTGACAGAAGGGTAATATATGTTCTAATTATACATCAAAAGATCCTATGGCCCATATTGTCCATACAAAAAAGAAAATAAAAATTCTCTGGAAAGGGATACTCGATTCGAGCCAAACTAAGAATTTCAATATACACTTGAAATGGGACGTACGAGGATCAATTGCTAACATGGAGAGGCAAACAAGAGGGAAAAAGCGTTCAAAAGAGGATATGCCAACAGTTGAGGTTTAGTCAGATTTAAGTTTAGAGGTTAATTGAAAAGTGTTACCTTTTCTGACTGACGACTTGATCTCTTCTTCTGTCGGCTGGGGGCCATTTTGATTACCCTTCCCAGAATCCCTCTCTATCGTTATCCAGTCTAATGGGTCGCTATGGGCAACAGACCACTCCTCCGGCTCCTCCCCCATCATTTCTTCCTCTGATTGGCTTTCTGCCTTGAGCGCCGCCTGCTGCCGTTGTAGGAATAGCTAAGGATGACACACAAGTGGGGGATACAATAATGAATATCAAACAACTCCAATTCAGCATTGTGTAATTTTTTTGTATGACATACCTCACAATAATAAAACATATCTTATAATAATAATGAATTATACTTGCTTCAATAGCACTTGACACTTACTTCAGTATCTAAGTGCTCTACAGAAATGTACAAGGTTCCCAGCTTTTCAAGAAAACAAAATTCCCTGATGAAATTTAAAAATTCCCTGATAATTATTTAAACCCATTCCCAGATTTGGATGTTTTCTAAGTTGTTGCAGTGAATTACATGTATTTTCAGTATAAACACCATGACGTAAAA
Organism: Lytechinus pictus; assembly: GCF_037042905.1. Taxonomy (NCBI): domain Eukaryota; kingdom Metazoa; phylum Echinodermata; class Echinoidea; order Temnopleuroida; family Toxopneustidae; genus Lytechinus; species Lytechinus pictus. Next base: position 2,487,834 of record NC_087262.1, read on the forward strand.
CTAATTAATACCGCAATAACCAGTCATTCAATGGATGTTTGGATATGCAACAAAATATAACAGAGTCTGACTGACTACCGTGCTTTCGACTTTTGGGCTGGTTAAAATTCCCTGATTTTCCCCTCAATTGAGGTATTTTCCCCTGATTTGAGGTATTTTCGATCAAATTCCCAGATTTCTCCCTGACTGGAAAAAAGTAAAATAATTTTCCCTGATGGGCTGGGAACCCAGAATGCAGCATAATTACCCTGGCTTTTGCAGAGCAGCTGTTGTACGCACTGCATTAATTTTATCAGGGATGCCAGTGGCAAATGGTCCCAGGGCCTGAACTTTTTTTGGAAGGTAAATTATGTGCGCGAAGCGCACATGACGAGCGTGAAGCACAAAGTCCCATTCGGCCGGGGTCCAGGGTCCAAGCTCTAGGGTTCTAAATGGTCTCTGATGCAATCTGAGCCTATTTAAGGGATCATTTTCCCAAAAATTTAGCTCAAGTTTTGGGCATTTTTTTATGTTGCAGAGCCTCAACTTAAAATTAATTCATGAAAAATATTTATGTCTTGATGAAGTCTACAAGAACATAATTAAACAATACATCGTGCTTTACCAGCGACATCGATTTTGCGAAAATAATCCGAGAGAAACTTTCCACTATTGTCTTTGTTCTCCAACCACTTCCACTGGAATTTGTTCTTGATTCAACTGTCTATTTGCTTAATGTTGGTTCCTCTTTCAACATCCATACTTGTTGAAAAATTGTGATTAAATCCACAATCGAAACGGAGAATCAGCTCAAAATAACAACGTGAATTGAACGGGAGCGCGAAAACACTGTGTACGGCCGGTGTAGGCATACTCATCGCGCAGCGAACACATAGCCATGCAGCCCATGCCACTTATCGCATTGGTATTACACTAGACTCAAATACAGTCGTTTTCTCCAATTCAAAGTTACGTTCACAATCCATACACGTTATAATGTATGGCGATCAGTCAACACCAATCACATACATACAGTGCAGTCTAGCGTAATGCGACCATATACACACACGCGCACAAAAAAACCTTGATTAAAACTAGCGTTTAACTGACCGGCTTGTACGAGTCTAATTCCATTATATCACAGGATTTTTTCTTGCACAATAGCTTAGGTACATATAACGGCCGTACGGAGCATAGACATCTCATTGACGGCCGGATCTGGCCGATGACAGTTCTGTCCGGCCTGAGAAAACTCGACCAGCCGGAACTTAAGGTCGGAAAAATGAAAAAGCCGGAATTCAGGCTATAGCCGGAACTCTGGCATCCCTGATTTTATACTCAACGGGATCCCAGGAAAAGGGTCATAAACAAGTCATCCCTAACCAGGAGGAGGAGACGGCCAAAGGCGGCAAGGAGGAAGCAAGTGAAGAATGAAGGGAGGTGGGTTGGGTTGAGGATAGAGGATGTAAAGAATTGTGCAAAGTGACTGAAGGGTAAGGGCGATTGCCACAGGTGTGCGGTGCAAGCCTTGAAATAAGCACCTGTGAGCCGGGGGCTATTTTTTTTTTAATTGCCACCGACTCACGGGCTTTTTACAGGAACCGGGGGCAATTTAAAACAAATATATATAACGGTGAACCACACCGCAAATTTGTTCATAGTAAGCGCAGTTCCTGCAATTTTTTCATTAGTACATGAATAGCATGCTTACAGTATTAGGCTTATTCAAACATTTAAGAAATCAGATTTAAATGTTTAAGTGTGTTTTGACACCCTCACTCCGCATCCCCTTTACAACCACACACACATGGGCTTATTCATTTTTCATCTTTAATGAACCATGATCAATGAACCCCCCCCAAAAAAAAATATATATATAAATAAATGAATAAAATAAAAATATAAAAAAAGAGAGAGAGATGGAGAAAGAGCGAATTCAGATCAAATAATAATAAATTTAGAAAAAATAATAATTTTCAAGGTTTTTTTCATGGTTAGAATCACGGGTGTGGGTGAGTGTTTGTGTGTGATTGTGACTGTGAGGTGCACTTGGATTGCATATAAATTATGTTAAAGAAATGAAGAAATGAAATCAAACCTAACTCAGTCTATTCCAATTCCAGCACATACATGTAGCCACAGGCTATGTACATGTATTGTAGGTTAATGTATACCTTAAGTTTTTCACAAGTTATTTGAAAACGCAGATCTCCACAGAAAATGCCTTTCATTCTGGGAGAGTCTAAATTCGGTGAAAATGTATTCATCAATAACTTAAATATTCATCACAATGAAGAAATCATCAAGTTTTTTGACAGTTTTCAAAAATTAACATGAAATCTAAACTCTATCTGAAACGGAAAATCACCATCACTTAGGCCATTACTGATAGAATTCTCACCCAGAGCTCTGGCAGAGAACATGAGCTCAAACTGGCAAGCTAACACCACACTCAAGTGCACGGCATCCTCCTATTTTTTTTTTAGATAGAGCCTTGCTTGATGATTTATTGTCTGATATTTACCCCTCTCCAAGAAAGAAATTAAAAAGCTACAATTCACAACTATAAGCTAAGTGATTTTGGATTATTAAGGCTCCGTTTTGACAAGCAAAGTCGGCGACTGTGAGGATAAAAGACTCGCACATCGTATGTGCTGTGAAAAACAGGGATTTATCTCCTGTGCAATTCGAATTACTATATCGCAGAATTGTGATATCCCAATTGGAAATGTGTGCATTAGAAATTGCACATGGTGAAGTATAGAAAAACCGCTACCGGAAGCACGCGCGCACATGTATTACAGGAAAAAAAGACGGACGTAGCTCACTTTTTATGGTACAGAAAAAAAGACGCACTTGGCAATTTCAAACTGTGTTTATCGTAAATTGAAAGTTACTTGATTTTAACTTTTCAGATATTTAAATTACATGTATGATATGGCTTCACTGCTCACTCACGGCGGGCGCAATTACCTGGAAAATATTTGCGCCCGGTCGTCAAAATTTTGATGATTTTGTGGCTTTATGGGCGCAATTGATGGCTTTATGAGCGCGAATTTGCGCTCAGCGCCCGCTTATTTCAAGGCTTGGTGCAGTGAATCCGGCCATCCCCGTTTAGCAGGAACATATCCAGATTTATAACAATTATTAAAGGACAAGTCCACCCCAGAAAAATGTTGATTTGAATAAATATAGAAAAATCAAACTAGCATAGCGCTGAAAATTTCACCGAAATCGGATGCAAAATAAGAAAGTAATGACATTTTGAAGTTCTGCTTATTTTTCACAAAACAGTGACATGCAAATGAGAGAGTCGATGATGTCCCTCAATCACTATTTCTTTTGTTTTTTTATTGTTTGAATCAAACAATATTTAATTTTTTACAGATTTGACAATAAGGACCAACTTTACTGAACCATATTAAACAAAGCTAATTCCACATGTTCAGGGAGGAATTAATCGTTGTTTCACTTAACAATGAGAAAATTAGAATATTTCATATAATAAAATACAAAAGAAATATTGAGTGTATGACGTCATCAGTCTCCTCATTTGCATACTGACCAGGATGTGCATAAAACTGTTATTTCAAATTAAGCCAAACTTAAAAATGTCATAACTTACTTATTTTACATCCAATTTTGATGAATTTTTCAGTGCTATGCTTGTTGGATTTTTCTCTTTTTATTCAAATCAATTTTGGACTTGTCCTTTAATGATACAAAATAATAAATTTGCCTGTAATTTATTTGTGTGGAGAAACTAGATGTTTTGAGACGGGGGAGGGATATTTGTTTTGCTACTTGGTAACATAATTATCATGGTATGAACATACTGAGTAGTGTGTTATCATTCAAGGGGGTCTATATTACAAGATTACACTGCTCAGAATTATGTAATATAGGTTAGGAACCTGGTGGGTGTTTCATACAGCTGTTCGTAAAGTTACGCACGACTTTACACACGACTGGAACATGCTCTTAGGTCATAAATCAATTATATAGGGATATGACATAGCACAAGAAAGGATCACCAGTCATGCGTAAAGTCATTCGTATCTTACGAACAGCTTAATGAAACATCCACCTATCTCTGAAGACTGAAGTTTGCTGTCATAGTAGGCCTAGATTCTAGGAGAAAATACAAGGTAATGTCTGTACGAAAATTCTTGTATTTTAAAGTTTGTGACACTCGTACTCGTACTCTTTTTGAAGTTCCAGTCTGCCAGCTCCAGTATGGCAGTAACTTAGATCTCCAGGGGGCCGTTTCATATAGCTGTTCGTAAATTAAGAGCTACTTTTAAAACGACTGGTGATCCTTTCTTGTGGTAAATGGTATATTCATTGGCGATGGTTAAGGGCGTAAGAAAGGATAACCAGTCGTGCGTAAAGTCATTCGTATCTTATGAACAGCTTTATGAAACACCGACCAGGCCAGATTTGAGTAGTTGCGGATTCAAGATGGTGCTTTACGAGGTTGGTGGCTGCTTTAGGACTACTGAGTAACGGATACAGTGTGAAGATTACTGTGAGAGTTTTTACACTGTAAGTGTTTTCCAAGCTCACCTGAACCAAGGCTTCCAGTGAAGTGACCACCTCTGCTTCCGACCCGCCCTCTTCCGATGATGAATTCTCTTGACTTCTTTGGCTTTGGGAATCGAACGATCTTTGGGTTTTCATCGAGATGAGTTTCCTGGTGTTTGCGGGGCTGTGTTCAACCAGGTTTATCAGCAGACCAAGACTCTGTCAAGAAACCATCAACGAGGAATGATTATGATCAGCTTTGAGAACTCAATACCATCAAAAGGTTTAACTTCTTGAATAATCTGCAATAATATGTTAAAATAACTAAATAACCATATTTTTATTGGATGTCCACAACTAAGACTGACACTGGTCTTGTGAAACCAACCCCTTGAGGAGATGCAGCAGGCAAAAGAATGTTTGTGATTCAGTTCGATTGAACAATATGGATATATGTTACAGTATTCTGAGCTTGGCTTTAATCTAGAATCTGGTGAAAAGTTGTGCTGTAAACTATGGATAGCCAATTGCGAAACAAATCTCTAACAGTACAGGTTCAATTCATCAGCTCATTTGACTCTCAAGTCATTCATGAATATTTAGGAATAATTGCTGAAATAATTTCCCTCACCACAAAGCATGATGAATGAGCACAGTTAACATAAGAACCAACAATCCTAAATAATTTTTTAGGTTTTCAGCTTCCCATAATTTAAGCACAGATTTAGACCATGGCCTAAAGTAAACCAGACTTCAGAATACAGACCAATGGACTTAACTTAACCATATCTAAACTGGGCTATTTCGGACCAGAATATACTGGGCCACTGATTGCTCGATCGCCACGAAAATTTGCACGTGCGTAGAGCCGGATGTAAACTGCAAGACTGTATAGTAAAATTTTGAAAAAATTAAATTTTTTTATTTTTTATTAATCAATTATGCAAAGCGATGAAATTTGCCCTAAATTTGTTTTTTTAGTATGTTTTTGCCTTTACTCAATTTATATAGCTAATAGAATGCTAATTTTGGTGGGAGTATCAAAAATTACATTTCTAACAAATATCTACAAAAAAATTTGCAAAAATATAATTAATTTCTTATGTATTTTATTGTTTTTTAAATTCTTATGTATTTCTTCGTTTTTTCAAACCTTTGAGTTTTATTGTTTTCTCCGATGAACTTTGTCGGGGACGCTTTTGCGATCAAAAATAGCATAAAATAAATCCATTTAAACCAACAAAAGTAAAAATAATCATACATTTATGATTTTTGGTTGAAAAACATTATTTGCATCGACTTTGTACACAGAATCACATTTTTGAGCAATTTTGGGTCTGACATGCACTTACAAAATGTTGCGTAATTTTGGAAACACGTACCCGGGCGTCGTAAATTTGGTCTCAAAAGATGCGCAAGACTTGAAAGTAAAAAGCCAGCGAGCGGCGCGGTCAACAAATTTCGCGCGACGGCTTAGTGACGAAATTTTTCGGGGGGGTCAAATTGACCCCCCCAGTTTATTAAGGGTTAAAACTCACCAGGACTAATACATCAAATCGTTGATCCTTGCAGATATATTGAGGCATCTGTAAGACACATTGTAAAGTGGTCAACATAAGACCTTCTTGCTCTCCTACCTTCATACTACCCCATTCTGAAACAATACAAACATAAGTATTCAATACAATACAGTTCAACTTTATTGACAAAATATACATTTAAATAAAACACTGGAATCAAAGGTATAGAAGGAAACCACACAGACTACATGTATATTGACTTTTGAGGCAGAATCCAAACAACTATAACATACGAGTGAAAGGTAAGTCAGAAAAGGGAGGACTCCTGGGCTGTCTTATAAAGAGCTGTGATTGATGTGATGCAGTAAATCTCAACTCTGAGAATACATTGACCCTAATGTAACTGGGACCAGACCGGGATATTCTGGGGGCCCAGTGGGGGGAGTCAATTTGCCCCCCCCCCCCCTCTTCAGATCTTGGCTGCTGATTGCGCAATTGTTGCGAATATTTGCACGCACATAGAGCCGGATGTAAACTACAAGACTATATAGTAAAATTTTCGAAAAATTAATTGTTACATTCTTTTTAGTAATCATGCAAATAAGCATATGAAATTTGGAGTAAATTTGTTTTTTGTGTATGTTTTTGCCTTTAACCCACTTTATATAATTAATAGAATGCTAAATTTTAACATTTATAACAAATATCTAAAAACAAATTGCCAAAACATAATTAATTTCCTATGTATTTCAATGTTCTTTGTTTTTCAAACCTTTGGTTTTTGGGGTTTTTTTCTATGAACTTTGTCAGGGACACATTTGTAATCATAAATAGCATAATATAAATCCATTTAAATCAACAAAAGTAAAAATCATACATTCATGATTTTTGGTTGAAAAACACAACTTGCATTGACTTTTTACATGGAATCACATTTTTGAGCAATTTTGGGTCTGACATGCACTTACACGAACCGCGAACCCAGGCATCACAAATTTGGTCTCAAAAGATGCACAAGACTTGAAAGTAAAAATTCGGCGAGCGGCGCGGTAAAAAAATGCCTCGAAAATTGTCGAGGATCAAATTGACCCCCCCGGTAAGTAAGGAATAATGTCATAACTTTTTGTTAAGGAGTTTATGTGTGTACAGGATCCTTTGGAAAAAAGAGGAATTCCCTACATTGCTTCTACCTAATAATTTCATGTGATGGGGAAACATATTGAAATGCACCTCTTTTGGATAGTACGTCAACAGCATTTTGTGATGCATGTGAGCCTCGTTCAGAGTTGATTCATCAAATGATTCTAAAACATCCCCAAAAGAAAACCTGCCATGTCCAGTTGGGTACACTAAAAAAATACCTCTAGCAGAAAATCTTATGTGCAAATAGCTTGCATGTATGGTATTGATAAAGACTCAAGAGAATCCTTACTCACCGTTATCATGTGATATATTGAGTAATAATCTGAGCGTTGCTAGCAATCCCTGATGTAAGATAGCATGTAGACCATAGCTGTCTAATTTCTTGATGACATGAACCTCTGGCTCTCCGCATAACTCAAGCTGGTTCTCACACATTCGTAATGCCCTATTAAGAGTGATATAATAAACAGATTAATAATATCCATTTGGAGCAAATAGGTAAACACATGTCTCAACAAATTGTAGAGCTGGGTCTCTGGTTAAACAAATCATTCAAGATAATGAATTTCACACCTTTGCATTGCTTTATGATTATGATTTTAAAAGCAAACAGATTATAATGATAGTGATATTGTTAAGGATCAATATATATATATTTAGATCAAATTTATGTGCACTCCTTCATGTCCAATATTATTTTTATCAATATTTTATAATTCTTTTAATTAGTAATCCATGTTCATTTAAGTTAATAACTATGACATGATTTCGATAAAATCCATTAAAATCTATCTAAGTATCAATATATTAATTATTATACCTATCATTTGTCCTTTTTATACACATTTTACTTCTTTTTTTTTACTTAGAGTTGATGGAAATATGTATAATGACAAGAAATTACTTACTTTCCGACAGCCTTGACTAACCCACATCCCTTGAGTTCTAGAAGATACTGTTGATTCTCATTATTCATGAAGGTCACATTCTCCAGGACACGTAGACATCTATTCATAGTCTTAAACAGGACTAGGTTCTCTCCTTCCATACGACCAGTTACAGGACTCAGGCTCAGAGCAGCTGATATCACTATCAAGGGAATCAAATATTAAAGTTTTTAAGTTGTAATAAAAGGTGTTCATCTATTCATAGTCTTTAAACAGGATTAGTTTCTCTCCTTCCATACGACCAGTTACAGGACTCAAGCTCAGAGCAGCTGATATCACTATCAAGGGAATCAAATATTAAAGATTTTAGGTTGTAATAAAAGGTGTACATCTATTCATAGTCTTAAATAGGACAAGATTCTCTCCTTCCATACGACCAGTTACAGGACTCAAGCTCAGAGCAGATGATACCACTATCAACGGAATCACAAATCAAAGTTTTAGGATGAAGGAGAAAAAAAGGAAAGTGAAAAGGTATACATGTAGCTGCCAACATTTAACTTTTTTTTCTTAACATCAGCAAATTAGCATATTTAATTCATATAAATTAAAATCCTATTCCAGAAAAAAAATGGCCATACAACTTGTAAATTACATCAAACATTACCATTAAGCAAATTTTCGTGATCTCACGCTATCAGCAACCAAGATGATGCACCCCCCACCCTCCAGCCAGAAAACGGCAAAGAAAGTCTTACCCGGTATTAAGGGTTGAACCATTGCAAGGTTTACCACAGCCATGAAAGAAGGGTCGAATCGATTACAATGAAATATTAACCTGTTTGTGCTATGTGTTCAAGTCCTCCAGCTAACCTCAGTTCCTCCTTGAACCATTCTCCAGCTCGTTTTGATGTTAGTGATAACAGAGATTCCATGGCAAGATGACCATTCTGTTAAAAAACAAAAGAAAATGAAAAAATGATTATGATTTTGAATTTAAAGAGAACACATAGAAAAGTTAATTTTTCACCCCGGCTCAGATAGGGTGATGTTAAGTACTTAGACATTTTTTTTATTAAGAGCAAGAAAAATAGATGTTATCATCATCGTCATCGTCAGCATCATCACCATCATTATCATCATCACTACTACCATCAACATCACAACCACCACCACTACCACCACCATCATCATCATCACCATCATCATCACCATTATCCCCATCATTACCATCCCCATCACCATCACCTTCACTGTCGTCATCACGATCACCATCGTCATCACCATCACCGTCAGCAGCAGCATCTTCATCGTCATCATCATCATTACATTTATCATTGCATTCATCACCATCATCAACATTATTATCAATTTCAATGTTTAAAAGAATTTCAGGAATTACTTCAAGCTTGAATCTTAAGTGGCAAATGTACATTCCTAACTTGTCAAAGGTGAAAGGCACCACAGCAGTACTCAAAGTTGGACCAAAAGATCATGAGTCCAGTAACATTTCCGTTATTGCACTGTTTGTCTGGTTTTCCTTCCCTTTCGAGGCCTTTATCAATTTCAAGCTCTAAGCTTAAGATGGAGGTCTCCCAAATTCCAAAATGTATAATGTCAATATATGTATATATTTTGTTTTCTGCTATTTGTTTTAATAATTTAGAAAAAAAGAAATTTATCAGGTATATATATATTTCAAGTAGATTGTTAGAATGTATGTATGCATATGTTATTCTTTATGTCATTAGCTTATGTTATGCTGAGAAAAATGATTACACTTGTATATACTTTTGTTATTGGAATGTGGAAATAAATAAATAGATATTACACTCTTACGTAAAGACTGATTGAACTCATTCTTCTAAGGTTTCTACACCCAGTCTTTATAGTTTTCAAAGATGGCTTTTGGCTCTCTTGTGAAAACTGATCTACATGCATATATATGTTGCGGATGGTTGCCACTTCTTTTCAATTCAAGACAATGAATAAAGTCAATCAGTTACTTGGGTAGAACTTACCGAAAGATCACTGGTCTCGATGTCACCCAGGCTGTTGCTAGCTTTAGGAAGCTCTGTGAAGACTGCCCAGAGCTTCTCCTGGACTTTCTTATACTCAGCTTGTTGACTGGGATCTAACTGATGGATCCGATGAGCCGTGTCTTTACTCAGGAGACGGACCAGGAGCCACAGACTGTCACGGTCCAGGTCCATGTTTAGACGGTCCCGGCTCAACATGTACATCAGACCCGCCGTGCAGAGTCCAAGACACTGTTATGTGGGTAGTGAAGAAATGATATTAGAAATCTAATCAATCCAGACTGTTTCAGTATTTAAACAATCTATATATATACAGGGCAAACTAGAATTCAGTTAATGAGTTTGAAATTTCATTACATAGAAATGACTGCTACAAACAGTTGCAGAAGAGACATAGGAACAACCTGTATGTTTATCATGACTGCAAATAAAATGGACTACTTCTTTTACAATCAAGCCTTAAGCTGTTGTATTGATCAATAATTTTGAGAGAATATCTTTTTTTAAATTAATATCAATTGTAACCATATCATAACAAATCTAGATTTCTTAACTTCTGACAGAGTTCAAGTGAATTAAACATCATGAAATAGAAAAAATATAGACTAAAACGGGGAATATAGAAAATCTCAAACATATATAAACACACATTGATAAATATATTTATTCTGTCTGAAAAAAATCTGTCTACAGTCACAATCCCAGGATAATTTTCTTCTTCTTCTTCTTCCGTTGAGTACAATTCTCTTTATAGAGTATAGGCATACTTGACTGAGGCCGCAATCACAAAAACACGTGACATTAAGTGCAGTTGAACAAACTAAACTACAGTGCAAGTAAAAAGATCCTATTTTATTATCACTAACCAACACGATATTTTCCAGAATGATTTGCCAAATACACAAACATATATAACTAGAGTGTTTCAGTATTGAAACAATCTATATATATACAGGGCAAACTAGAATTCAGTTAATGAGTTTGAAATTTCATTACATAGAAATGACTGCTAAAAACGGTTGCATAAGAGACATTCTCTGTGCCCTTTAGACCGTCCATAAGGTACTCAATGTCATCTGCATATTGCTGACTCTCACCGGACTCTTGACAGTCTGAAGCTCCCTTTACATGACGTACAACGGTATAGAGCTGCTCAAACAAATGGGAGCAGCAAAATATAAAAACAAGCAGTGTAATAATATACTCACTGGATCTTGGGCGGCATCTTGTAGTTTTCCAAAGACCTTAGCAATGGTCCCATGCGCTCTCATGTGCATTCTGAATTGAGGTACTGAACACTTCTCTACAAAACCCATCGTACTAAACGATCAAAACACAAACAAGAAAAGTTCATTTAACATGGAAGATGACTAAATAATGAAGAAATTCAGCGAAAAAACAATATGTACTAGTTATATATGATATGCATTTGACTATTTTCTATCAGTATGTTGGTAAGTTGGTTGATATTTTTCAGATAAAAAAGACAGAAAATTAGTGGTTGATCATTATGGTCATTGGTGAAGGCATTTGATGAATATCCAATAAAGAATATAAGAGTTGTAATTGTTTATGTTTGTGTTGTTGTATACAAACATATGTTTTTTATTATATACTATTTTGTATGTTAGACATGTTATTTTATATGCCAACGTCATCTGAACTTATATATGTGATCCATTATATCATGTATGTTTTGTTATGTATATTTTGATGAAAAGGATCAATAAAACATGAATTACAAAAAAAAAAATTGTTTATGTTCTTCATTTGTGACAGCATATGCCAGCAGCTCCCCCACCTTCACAAATTTAGCTCTAACTTTCTTTTTTTTTTTAAATTAAAACAACTTATTGTCAGGGTGAACTTCCCCTCTAGATCAAATTAAAAGGTCAAGTCCACCCCAGCAAAATATTGATTTGAATAAATAGAGAAAAATCAAACTAGCATAACGCTGGAAATTTCATCAAAATCGGATGTAAAATAAGAAAGTTATGACATTGTAAAGTTTCCCACTTTTTTCGCAAAACAGTGATATGCACAACTCAGTGACATGCAAATGAGACAGTCGATGTCCCTCACTCATTATTTATTTTGTTTTTTTATTGTTTGAATTATACAATGTTTCATTTTTTACAGATTTGTCAATAATGACCAACTTGATATAGTATTAAACATTTCTAATTCCACATGTTCAGTGAAGAATTAATCATTATTTCACTTGACAATGAGGAGAAAATTAGAATATTCCCTATTGCATATAATAATATACAAAAGAAATAGTGAGTGGATGACGTCATCAGTCACCTCATTTGCATACCCACCAGGATAAGCATACTACTGTTTTGAGAAATTAAGCGAAATTTAAAAATGTCATAACTTTCTTATTTCATATCTGATTTTGATGAAATTTTCAGTGTTATGCTTGTTGGTTTTTTCTCTTTTTATACGAATCAACTTTTTGTTGGGGTGGACTTGTCCTTTAAGAAAGAGAGTTACAGCAATAAGCATACAGAGTTCTAGAGAGGCCTTGACCAACACAGCACTCTGGCAATAGATCAAGGCCTCATTCACACTGGAGCAAAAAAAAACTTGCCTCAGTCTTGCAGATTAAGATCATATCAAAATGGAATCGGTATTCAAATTAATCTCACCTGAGACAGCGGGTTCCAACATTCTCTGTGCCCTTTAGACCGTCCATAAGGTACTCAATGTCATCTGCATATTGCTGACTCTCACCCGACTCTTGACAGTCTGAAGCTCCCTTTACATGACGTACAACGGTATAGAGCTGCTCAAACAAAAGGGAGCAGCAAAAAATATTGTGATATTCAGTTGACATCTATGATAATCTTGTGCCATCACAGCCAGTTGTCGTTGATTATAATTTCACAATTGATTTCAATTTCATGATTGATTCCAATTTCACAATTGATTTCAATTTGTAAACAAATTTTCGGCATTACTCCTATGTTTTTCAGATCGCATGCTCGATCTGTAATGAAAATCATAAGTCAGAAACAGAGCCATGAACCAGAATAGCCTGGTGGTTGAGTTGCTGCCCGGCAAGCAGTAGATGGCAGGTTCAAATCACACTGGCTCCAATTTTTTCTGACTTATGATTTTCATTATAGATCGAGCATGTGATCGTAAACACATAGGAGTAATGCCGAAAATTTGTTTACAAATTATAATTTCTCCTATTAAAGCCTCTTAATTTATTTGATTTCAATTTCATGACTGATTCCTAGCTTATAAGGCCACCAAGACCATGGCCTTAAGATGCCCTATTAACTGGGATCAATGCCCCTCTCTTTGTCTGGGATATCTTTGATGCCCTTTCTATTAATGCCGTTTGTTACAACAAGACCCCAATGTCATTACAGTCCTAAAATTAAAATAGAGGAAGCTACAGTAGTAATGGGAATGCTCAAAACGGTCTTGGAGGCGATCTTCCAAACCAACTTGGAAAACCACCTCACGATGTGGTTTTCAAGACCACTTTGCATCGTGAAACTAGTTGAAGCATAAGTGAAGACACAACCGTTCTTCGGGAAGCAAATCTTGGGCACGCTACTCCACACACTGTGTGTAGAGTGACCCCACTGAGAGCGTTCCTGTAGCTACAAGAACGCTTTACATGAAGTGGTTTGAAAACTTTTGGGTAATCAGATGGGAACGCTAGCAAAGCGATGTTCTAAACTAGTTTCATAAACTTGTTGAAGAGAAACCTGGGTCCCGTAACACAAAAATCGTACGCTTGATTTTTATGATTGATAGTACATTGTGGTCTATGGAATCAATTGTAGAAAAATGTTCTACAATCATTGCTAAGCTTTGTGTTACGGGCTCCAGTTCAAGAAAGTATACTGAGAATGGGGTCATATAACAGTGGTCTTGTCCTAATAATATTGAAATTGAAGGCCTGAGGACACATGAATTAAACAACAAGTGGAATGCCTCTGGCCGTCTCACCTGCATCACGCGATTCAATATAGCAGCAGTGCTGATTTTGAAAACTACTATAACTCGCACAAGATGTTCAGTGATACTTGGTTACTCTTATTTCCACGTTTTATGAACTAGACCAATACACTTATAGAGATATGATGGCAATTCAACAAATACCCCCAACGTGGCCAAAGTTCTTTGACCTTACATGACCTTTGACCTTGATCATGTGACCTGAAACTCGCACAGGATGTTCAGTGATACTTGATTACTATTATGTCCAAGTTTTATGAACTAGACCAACACACTTTCAAATTTATGGCTGTAATTCAACAAATACCCCAATTTGGCCAAAGTTCATTGACCCTAAATGACCTTTGACCTTGATCATGTGACCTGAAACTTGCACAGGATGTTCAGTAATACTTGATTACTATTATGTCTAAGTTTCATGAATCAGATCCATAAACTTTCAAAGTTATGATGGTAATTCAACAGATACCCCCAATTCGGCCAAAGTTCATTGACCCTAAATGACCTTTGACCTTGGTCATGTGACGTGAAACTCATGCAGGATGTTCAGTGATACTTGATTAACCTTATGTATAAGTTTCATGAACTAGGTCCATATATTTTCTAAGTTATGATGACATTTCAAAAACTTAACCTTAGGTTAAGATTTTGATGTTGATTCCCCCAACATGGTCTAAGTTCATTGACCCTAAATGACCTTTGACCTTGGTCATGTGACATGAAACTCAGGCAGGATGTTCAGTAATACTTGATTAACCTTATGGCCAAGTTTCATGAACTAGGTCCATATACTTTCTAAGTTATGCTGTCATTTCAAAAACTTAACCTCAGGTTAAGATTTGGTGTTGACGCCGCCGTCGCCGTCGCCGTCGGAAAAGCGGCGCCTATAGTCTCACTCTGCTATGCAGGTGAGACAAAAATCAAAATCAAAATAACAATTTTCTCCCTCGTTTTGAATTTGAGGGCAGTAATTAGAGTAATTGACTTTCTTTGCGTAAACCGGTTGCCTGGTCAACTCACCAACCCTCGGCATGCAATCATATTTCTTTATATCTTATAATACAGGTCAAATATGTGAAATCTTTCACAAAAACAGAAATGAACTAACCTTCTTGTCGCCCTTTTTGCATTTGAGGGATGTGACTACGGAGTGGTTGACCTTCTTGGGGTAGACTGTCTGCTTGGTTAGCCCACTAGCCCTCTGTTTACCATCACTCCTAAATGGGGCAGGTTTGGATGGGAGAGGCCCTTGGTTGGTAGAGGAAGTGGGACCACTAAACTCATCCTGGAGAAAAATGAAATAAAGAGATAAAGATTCCTTAAGTCATCAGTTACAAGATTAAAATTGCATTAATAGAATTATCTTGTATGCACACATTATGTTCCTTGTAAAAAGGTTGTGTAACTAAAATACCTTCAAGGTGCACATTGCAAAACAAAAGATAATTTGCACAATTGATTCCTAGCTTTGGCTACATAGAACATAGATTAGATTATATTTCCAGCACTGGGTGTAGCTTCTTAAAAGCATTTTTATAGATTTCAATTTTTCAACAGTGCGGGCATGAGACAGCCTTTTACCCGGCACCCACAAAAGAATGCATAACAAGGCAGCCTCTGTTAACAGAGGACATTGCAGGTATTATGAAGTGAAGAAAATGAAGGAATACAAATTGCCATAATTTATCCATTACCGGTATTCAATTTTGTAAAAGGATTTAACTCGATGATATGAAAAAGCAAAAAATTTGTTGGGAAATTGAAAATCCATGAATTCAGTGTTTTTCCATGTTTCCATTCTGTGACTTTGTGAATGTACTCTACATGTATGTACTAGACTCATATCTGTGATGCCATTGGAAGCAAGAAATATATCTGACTTCACTCAACCCTAGGATAATAGGATTGTTACCATGATATTCAGGGATGGAATTCAAAGAAAACAAATTTGATGAAAAATTATATTCCAGAATTGAAACCTTTGCACAAACTTTTTATAAACAATATATCTGTATACAGTATTAAACCCAAGCTAAGTAGAAACAAAAAGAACAAAATAAAACCTGTTCAGAAGTTAAATGTTGCACTATTCATAAGAATCTTGTCAGTTACAAAATGTTCATATTTTGTCAAGTGTACAAAGAACATAATGTAAATGTACATTAATACTTGTTGTTCTACTAGGAATTTGCATCCAACAAAATCCGGACGAATTAAAGTATGCCGTTTGATTCCATGGCCAGTTACTGTAATAAGCAGTCCTATCCCCCTTTTTAAGTATCCACTTCGGCAAATATGATTGACTTAATAGTGACCTTTAATCCAAAACTCACATCCTGATTCATATTTTGATTGAAAGTTGAAACCATACAAAAACATTACTTCCTACAATATGATTCCTAAAAATGCATGTTCAAAGCTAGACAAGTAGGCACACATGTACATGTACGTACATGTATTAACACCTGACAATCAGCAAGAGGCGACCTAGTACTCCCTAAAAGTGGCACAGAATACCGTAAAAATGCATTATGCTATGACGGCCCTTCCCTATATAACAACCTACCAACTGAAATGAGATCTCAAATTAGCCTTGCCTCATTTGAATTTCATTCGAAGCATTTAGCATTAGCTAGTCATGACCAATAAGCATTCTTCTTTTCAAGCTGTACCTCAATCTCTTATATATTTTGATATTTTTGTTTGACTCACAACTTCAGCTTACTTTCTTAATTTTACAGATTTTGGCTAATTGTAACAATACACATCTTAATAATTTCAAGTTATCTGCTTTTTTAAATCATTGTACTTTTATTGTTAATTGTATGTTTCCTTATTTCCTTCACATGTACATACTAATTTATTTATGCCTCTCTTATGATGTTGCTATGTAAATGAATTGTTATAACTGATATGTTATGCTATGTACATTGTCACAGGGCCCCCATGGGAGACCAACACATTGTTGAATGGGCTTCCCTGTTTTTAAACAAATAATAAATAAAATATATAGAGAAAATATATATACAGGTACATGTACATGTAAAAACATTTGTATTGGATATTAACATCAGGAACATGCTTTGGCTGCATTTATACGACCTCAACTCAGGCCAGAATCATGATTTGAATCATGATTCAAAACACTAACATGAATCACAATACCACAGAATCTGGGTTTAGACGACTTTCATTCCAATGCTGTTTCTCCTCGGATTCAGGCCGATCCAGTGCGCATCACGTGTGTTTCGGCTCTCAAAAAATCTGTCTTTTGCTTTCAGACTTCAGTCTATTATACCTCATTTTGTTTATTTCTATTTATCTTGTCGGTTTATCGAAAATGGTATTGGAAGTGAATTTAATATTGCACTGTTTACTCAACAATAACTGAGCTAATCGTCGTCTGTCCAGTAGTTCATTTACTAGAACTTGAAGCTGAAGCCATGACAAAAAAAAAATGAACTAGATTTTAATTCGTCATGCGGACGAATTAGGTGGTCTGTCCTTATTCTCGCCATCATGATCACTATTACCATGTTCATGCAGATCAATATGATCTTCATGACAACGGAATATTCATTATGGCTGGAATACTTGTGAAAGAGGGAGATGATAAAGCACAGTGAAAAAGGTCTCTTTGATATATGACAATACATGTGATATGAAAAAAAGTAACTATAATCTGTTTTATCTTGCTAAATTTTAAATTTTATACCTTTCAATTGTCATAAAGGATCATGTACGAGGTGGTAAAAAGAAAAAAAAAAGAAAAAAAAAATCATCTTGTTTACCCCAGGACTCGAACCTGCGCCCCCGAGAACGCTAGTCAAGTGCGTTATCCATTCAGCCACGATATTCCCCATAGAGATTACACGTAAGCACATTTGAGAATTACAATTCCAATTTTGCAAGTGAAAAACGGGCATGATCCCGGCATCTGATAAAAAAATGGAGTGCACACTTACGAAAGCTTAGAATCTCAGCTACAACATACTAAAAGCTCAGGGAAAACTGACAAGAAAAAATGGAGATATGGCTCACGAAATAGAGGAATGTAGAATCTAGTTTTGACAAAAAGTCATGTCCCATAGAGATTACACGCAAAATGAGTAAAAATGACATACCTTTATTATTTGCAATTTTATAGGATGATCCGTTTATTTAAATGAAAAAGAAAGGCAATAACTCAGAAAGAGTAAGACCTAAGCTACATCAAATCGAAAATTGGGCAAAAATTGGCCAATATTCACGGAGTTAGAGCCTAATTTGCATAATTGTTATGACGTCATAACAAGCAAAATTGATATTTTGACTTCCGACGCCATTTTGATGACGTCATGATCAAATTGAGGGACAATGGTGACATGAAATCAAATCTACAACTCATACTCTATCGATATATGTAAAAAAAAAAATTGGGGGTCAACAGACTATTTAAAGAGCTACAGTGAATTTTCAATAGGCATGTTTTTGCCCATATATGGCCTATAGTGAGAGCTCGCGCACACACGTGCTGCAAACTTTAATGGGTGTTAATTTCGTTATTAATAATAATAATAATAATAATAATATAGGGTATTTATATTGCGCACATATCCACCTTGTAATTAGGTGCTCAAGGCGCTCCTATATTACCCGGCTAAGCTAGGCGTTCATAGCGTACACAGCTTTTTAAGGAATTACTTCCTACCGGTACCCATTTACCTCACCTGGGTTGAGTGCAGCACATTGTGGATCAGTTTCTTGCTGAAGGAAATTACGCCATGGCTGGGATTCGAACCCACGACCCTCTGTTTCAAAGTCCGAAGACTAATCCACTGGGCCACAACGCTCCACAATAAATTAATGGTCGTAGATGGTTGATCAAGGTATGATATTGCTCAGAATTATATTATCAATGCAATGATATAAAAAAGAACGGTGTTTTTGTGTTGCGTCAAGGCGTTACGCGCGGAAACGCGCGCGCATACGTGCGCGTGCATACATTTTTGAAATGCTTAGAATGACCTAAAACGTACTCTACTTTTGTCAAAAAAAAGATTTTGAGCATTTTGAAATTTTGACGCACGCGTACGCGCGCGCATTGACCTTTATATGACCTTTGATGACATAACCAGTTGACCCCTGGCCTGAAGTTATCGTGATGAAAATATTGTTAATTTTTGATAATTGATAATGGAGATATGATTGATAATGCGATTTTACAAAATGGCATCTAGATGACGTCACCATAACCTGAATACCTTGAAAAGCTTATTTTGGCGTTTCCATGACAGATCCCATAGATAACATAAAATTCAATGAAATTGACATGGTCAAATTTGAGATATCTTGGCGACAAATATGTAGCCATTAAAAATTAAGTACTAAAGAAAATTCTGACGAAATTAAGAGGTGATCTGTCACAGACAGACCACCTAAAAAGAGCAGACGATGCTATGAACAACAAAACTTGAAGTTAAATGCACCTGACAATAAATGCATGCATTAGCACAGTATTAACATACACTGTGAGCATTGCATGTGCCTTGAGCTTGGTAAGGGTCAAGCCGGAAGTAGCCCGACACAGTGACCTCATAGAATCATGATTCAAATCACGATTACGTTTATACAATCTTTTTCGTTTCTGATTCTACAGAAACGTCTTTCCAAATGCCCCTTTTTCCTTGTTTCATGTTTGTAAATTGTAAGACGTTTATTTTCACTTTTGACTAAACGCAATCATGATTCTGCAGAATCATGATTTGAATCATGATTCTAGGGTAAGAAAGTGGCGCGTAAATGTACTCTTTGTTTATTTCATATCTTGATTTCGAGGCAAGATTTGTTTTCTTCATCTTTTTTTTTCACTACGAGGAAATCATGAAACATGAGTCTCCAGGAATATTTATAAACTAGACCTTCATATACAACACTGTATTAAAGGAGAAGATGAACTACGCTGGAAATGAACAGTTCCTAACCTAGCTATCAAAATTAATGAATTGCATATACATACAAAATAGAAATACAATGCAACTTTTGTCTAATACTCTTTCACCTAAAACTTGGCAAAGTGTAATCAGTAATGCACGGATGACAATGAACCATTAATGTATATTCAAGACCGTTCTGTGATCATTGAAGCATACATGTAATACTTGCAATGCTTCAATGATCATGCATACATTCTTGGTGCTGCGCTGGGCAAGTGTTAGGTAAGTATTATTCTATTCAATGTGCAATGAAGTCCTCATTTTTCAGTAACCCTGACAATTCAGTGGGTGTCAGATACAGTAGGACCTAAAGGTCACAATATAGAAGTCAACCTCATATGTGTGTGTGTGCTTTTTTGTTTGTTTTGTTTATTTCAGGTTTTTTTTTTTGCAATGTCATGCTGCCGCATCAGACATCCAAGTTTGTTATGTACATGTAACCCAGACGCACTCATCAAACACAACTTTGGCCCGAATTCACATAGGTGGTTTTGAAAACCCACGGTTGAGTCCATATGTGGTTTATGCAGATTTCCTGTATAAATTAATTACGCTTAATTTACCGCGTATGTTAAAAAAATGTCCAATGATGATGCGCGCTTTTGTCACAGTGCGCCAAATTGATGCCTGTTTCCGTGGTTATCCACGCTATTTTATTCATGAGTCCACTGTTTTAAATTAATGAGTCCACTCGACTCATGAACAAAATAGCGTATCTAACCATGGTAACAGGCGTCAATTTAGTGCACTGTGACAAAAGCGCGCATCAGCATTGGACATTTTTTATACACGCGCCCGATACGCGCTAAATATAGCGTAAATTATACAAGAAATCTGCATAAACCATGGATTCAACCGTGGGTTTTCAAAACCACCTTTGTGAATTCGGGCCTTTGTGTGTAAATATACAACCTGTACATATACATGTTCCTAAATGTAGGCCTACATACTACAGTCATGTATATAGGCCTGCATATAGGCCTATGTACATGTCTTCTAGAATTCCACGATTTGACTAATTAATGGCTTGATTCCTCCATTAAGACATACATGTAAACAATCAAGCAATATTGATACAAGAGTCTACATATATGTACATGTATATACCTACATGTACATGAACAGCCTCTGTTCTTACATACATGTACATAAGCCTACACATTGTGCAGAATGAAGAATAAAAGAGGTGACTACTAATCTAGTACATCTCATGTACCTACATGTAACAAATCTTGACTGTGCTAGCCTGCACGATGCCGAAATCGAAAATAGCCACATTTGCTCTGTGTATGTCAGAAAATGATCTGATAAATTTGTAACCTTCACTAGTCTTCCTCCAAGAACAGTATGCTAAATTATTGATTTATAAATTTATCTCCGCTTAAGACACTATAAAAGGAATTTTTAACTGACTTGTACATGCAGTAATCTAAATGTGCTATTAAGTAAAAAAAGGCATTGCCGCCTGCCGTTAAAGTAATGTGATAGATACTACCTAACTTTGGCAAAAGGAAGCAAGTGACACATCAGAGCATGATCGGTTAAGGGTTAGCATTGAGGTGAAATTTTTTTTTATAGATATTTCTATCAAAATTGCTTTTAAGATAATCTTTGATATCTCAGGTTTCAAAGAACTCAGTTTCATGAAGATTGATAAATCCGAAATTCCTGGAATAGTCCATTTTATTCGTGGGGGTGCTATTACATCTCATCACGGACGGACATTTTTACTCAAATCAGATTCTCTCTAGTTTTATTGTTTTTAAAGTTATTCTTATTTGGTTTAGTTGTTCTTGCACTCTGAACATTAATCTATTATCAAACATAAATTAGTAGGAAAAAAATATTGGGAAGTAATTTTTTTTGGTAGGTGTGAACATTTCCAGTTTGAAATTTCCGTCCGTGATGAAAAAAAATATAAAAAGTTTTTTTATTTTTTATCAGAATAGAAATAAAAAATAAAAAGGTGTAGAGGTATCTCACTAAACACTGTACATCATTTTATTTGAACATAGCTGAAATCCATACATTTTATCCATATCATAAACTCAATCAAAAATGATCACGGACGGACATTAATTTCATCACGGACGGACAATGTAAATTCACTCAAATTCAATTCACTCTAGTTTTATTGTTTTCAAAGTTACTCCAATTTGGTTTGGATTTTCTTGTACTCTGAACATTAATCTATCATCAAACATAAATTAGTAGAAAAAATATGGGAAGTAAATTTTTCTGTTAGATGTTAACATTCCATTTTGAAATTTCCGTCCGTGATGAAATTAATGTTCGTCCGTGATCATTTTTATTGAGTTTATGATATGGATAATATGTATGGATTCAGCTTTTTATTCTTTATCAGAATAGAAACAAAAATATAAGTGTGTAGAAGCATCTCACTAGACACTGTACATCATTTCATTTGAATAAAGCTAAAATCCATACATTTTATCCATATCATAAATCAAAATTATCGCAGACGGACATTAATTTCATCACGGACAGACAATGAGCAAATACTGAGCAGATTATAAATTTAATTTTAGTTCCAATTTGCAGTGAAAAATGGTACTGAGAATTATTCAAAACTCAAATGGATGGAAACCTACAACTCTTCACAATTTTTTGTGAAATCTTTCTTTGGCTGTTATTGGGGCTTAATTGTTGTCAGGAATTTTTAAAAAACATAATTGGAATGCAGATAGAGTTGGAAGCTACATGTATGCCAAAAAGCAGGAAATGAAATAGAGCAAGAATAAGTCAAAAGCTGTATATTTCATCAATTGAAGCTTGCAGAAAGTGATTGAAAGGAAGAAAGTAGAATGCATATTCTGATGAGCAGGAAAAAAAAAAAATTCCATGTACAAACCCATGGATTCACAATGCTTCTACTAAACAGAACATGACATCACGTCCTTGAGGCTTGTGAAAAGTACAAGAATTCTTTTTTTTAAAGTCCATTTTGGAGCTAATTTTGAGCAAATTGCTGATCTGGTAATCTGAAAATGCATACAATTCATATAAAGCTTGCACTGCAGTGTTTACAAGTTTAATTGGTATTTGATTTCAATTTTGGATTCGGTCAGGGCCTAAATACATGAGGGCTGTTGATGTGAAGGGGTGTCTCCACTTTAATATGGACAAAAGATGAAAAGAGCCTGGACAAGTGTTGTGGTCATACTTGATCCACCAAACAAGCATAATGATCAGCAACCTGTGAATCTTTTGGATTTACTTAATGGACATAAAAAAAAATATGTGCTCTTCGAAAAGTAATGCCTAAAAATGTATGACCATGTATCATCATGATATATCATAAAAAGTATCAACATAATCATTGATCCACTGGATGTTGATTTGGTACCAACTATAGTATTCTCTAATACCGTGTTTACACTTAATCGGCATTTGAATCGGCTCGCGGTTCTGAACCGCGAGCCGATGCAGCATCGGCTTTTTCATAGCATGTACATGTAAGCGCGAGTAACTTGCATCGGCTCGCGGTTCAGAACCGGCAATTTGCACCACCAAAGTAGTAGGTTCTGAACCGCGAGCCGATGCAGAATTGGCTTTTTACTACGTGTAAACAGAAAGCCGATTCTGCATCGGCAATTTGTGCGCATTTCATTTACTTTACCATTGTGACGTAATTGTTAGCGCACTGATCCAGCGTTGTCTTTATTATGACGTATATTGTTGGTGTGCGTATCATTTCAGGTTTTTGCATCGGCTCGCGGTTAAGGTTCTGAACCGCGAGCTGTAACAACGTGTAAACGCAAACCAAAAGCCGATTCTGCATCGGCTTTTGGTTCTGAACCAATTGCCGATTAAGTGTAAACACGGTATAATAAATTGAAAAGAAGACAATGTGCATTGGGATGTTTGATTTGAAAAGAACTGTGTTTAAAAGCAATCATATGGCTAGATTATTTTGTGTGTCTAGCATAGAAATCATGTTGCTACAACTTAAATCAAGTTGTAGCAACTTGACTGAAGTTGTAGCAACTTGATTGTGCAACTAATATTGTTTAATTATATTTTAAAAATGTACAAATCATCAATACAATAGCATTTGTTCCCCCAAACAAGTAATAAGAACTTCTTACAAGGTACTTCCAATGTATTTTAATTGTGTCCGTCCGTGATGTCCGTCCAAGATGTCCGTCCGAGATGGAAAATATTTGCAATTCTCTCAGAAGTTTGATATTGGTTAAGAATTCAATATGCTGAACATAGAAGCTAACATACCTGAGTGTAAGTTGCATTAACAATTATTGGTCAAAGTTAAGCTATTTAGATAGAAACAATAAAAATGTTCAAAAATTCTGAAAACCACATTTCTATCCTGTCCGTCCGTGATATGGCACATTTAGTGGCTACCTATGTTTGTAGGTAACCATGGCAACAAACTTTTTTCATCATTCAGCATACTTTGTCCTACCCTTCACTATAAAACACAAAGGAACCATGTTCATCTTATTCCTAATTTGTTACAAGCCTTCAAAGTTTTCAAAATCTATCAAATGTCCGTCCGTGATGAACCGATCACGCTCATCACTCAAATTTGAGTTGTTTCTGAAACACCCTTGTATGTTGCACATTTAGGCAAAATTTCGGGAAGAAATCATAGTTGTATGGAAAGATATTGAAGAAAATATACTGTTAAATTGCACTGACGCCTATGTACATGTAAACGACGAACACACATTGCTTACATACAACAAATACTTTTGTAACTTGCTTCCTTTTGCATAAGTACGGCAGTATACTTGAGTATCATCAAACATTAAGCGTAGTAACTCATTAAATGCTTTTTTTTTAGCCAAAAAGGCATTTTTCCAGCCATTAAGATTTTAATTCAAATTTCGTGCCCTCTCTAGGTAGGCCTAATGTATTCCATTTTGAAATTAGAAAATTAGTATATATACTTTACATATTAAATTGGACAGAAGCTTCTGACAAAGATTATGATTATATCCTGAATTTTTCTGCCCATTCCTTGCTCGAGGTGTTTTATATAAACAAGACAAAAATATCCAGATCAGGCACAAATCTAATTGAATCCTGTTGCAAAATCAGTACATTTATCCAATAAAACTAGTTTTTTTTCTAAATAAAACACACATTTTGTTTCCTTCATACCACAATCGTTATGAAGCAGATGCATAGTAATGAAATTTAATATAGTGACATGCACTTTTGGGGGATTTACCAAACTAAAGACATTGTACTGGCATGTACATGTATTAAAGGCTATACAGCCTGCACCAAAAGGTAGTACGGTACACATAATTGGCCTTTTCAGCCGTTTATTTTAAATTTGTGGACATGAAATATGTATTTTATACATGTAGAGTAAAATATAGGTGCCAAAATGCACAGTAGGACTGTAAATGTACATGTATATAATGCAGTCATACTGCACAGTGCATGCAGGCACCTATATTCCGGGGGGGGGGGGGGGGGCAGTCAAATATATTGCTCTACACATGCGTGACCAAAAAAAAAGCGTTTAAAGGGGTGTTTTTTCAGTTTTGGATGCGGGTCGCGCGTGCACTCGTTAAGGGTATCAAAAACAGTGATTTTTCCCCCAAAAAAGGGTGGTTTTGAAAGACTGGTCAATGGTCAATCGCGGGGTCAAACGTATTTTTTTTTCCAAAAGCTTTTTTTTTAAGACTAGCCTAACGTGTTTAGGGTATGTTTTTTTCCCTGGGGTCATATTCTGGCAACAACTCGTTCAGGGGCCAAAATGTGTAAATAAAGCCCACTAAAAACTTGTTTAGGGGGTGTTTGGAAATAAGTTGGTCAGCATGTGTACCGTAATACATTTGACTGCCCCCCCCCCCCCCTGGGCCTATACTCTACTCTAGAAATTTCATACATGACGGAGTGTTCACACTGATTGATAAATATAGCATCAGATAAGGCATAGGATTACATTTAGTTCACACTGCATAGTGTGAACAGGGTACTACTGAATTTCATGATATATTATTTGTGCACTTTGCACATGAACATGTACATGTATATCAGTAGTATAAGACAAAAATACAAAACTCCAGTTTTTAATGTACATGTATATGTAGGCCTATGTAGTAAAAAACAAAAGTCAACAAGTTTGATTTTCAACACTATGCTGGCACAGACCGGTATCCATGTAGATGTATAGGAGCGCTGGTATATATTTATAGCAGAGGAATTGTTGAAGCACGGACTTCAACTGGCTAGTTCTCATGTGTACACGTACTAAGTGTATGAAAGGGTGTGTGTATGTGATTTCCCATGATCCATACAGTTCACTACACACACTAATACACTCACAAAGAGCTTTATAAATTGACATGCAAAGGGAATGGTACATTGGATATAGCACACACCAACACACGTGTTCCATATGCGGCACTCCTCGCTCAGCAGCTCGCCTGCCTCAGCTCTATTCTCCCGCATTGTAGAGCGTGGCAGCTGAGCCAAAGCAAGGTTATCATGTATTTGCAACGATCAGCTTAAAAAATGATTTGCGAGCTGGATCTCATTCAGAGTTGAGGGAAAAGCAACGAACCAATTCACATAAAAAGCTTGATCCAAACAATAAATGTAGGGGGGGCAGTCAAATATATTGCTGTACACATGCGTGACCAAAAAATGCATTTAAAGTTTTTTCAGTTTTGGACGCGGGCCGCGCGTTCACTCGTTAAGGGTATCAAAAACACAGATTTTCAAAAATAAGAGTGGTTTTAAAAGACTGGTCAATGGTCAATCGCGGGGTCAAACGTATTTAGGGTATTTTTTTCCAAAGCTTTTTTTTTTCTAAGACTAGCCAAATATGTTTAGCCTTAAAGGTCAAGTCCACCCCAGGAAAATACTGACTTGAATAAATAGAGAAAAATCAAACTAGCATAGTGCTGAAAATTTCATCAAAATCGGACGGAAAATAAGAAAGTTATGACATTTTAAAGTTTCACTTATTTTTTACAAAACAGTGATATGCACAACTAGGTGACTCAGTCGTTGATGTCCATCACTCACTATTTCTTTTGTTTTTTATTGTTCGAATTATACAATATTTCATTTTTTATAGATTTGACTATAAGGACCAACTTGACTGAACCATATACATGTAGTATTAAACAATGCTAATTCCTCATGCTCAGGGAGGAATTAATCGTTGTATCACTTGACAATCAGGAGAAAATTAGAATATTTCGTATTTCATATAATAAAATACAAAAGAAATAGTGAGTGGATGACGTCATAGTCTCCTCATTTGCATACCAGCCAGGATGTGCATATAACAGTTTTGTGAAATTAAGCGAAATTTTAAAATGTCATAACTTTCTTATTTTACATCCGATTTTGATGAAATTTTCAGTGTTATGCTTGTTGGATTATTCTCTTTTAATTCAAATCAACTTTTTGTTGGGGTGGACCCTTTAAGGGTATGTTTTTCCCCAAAGTTTTTTCCCCAGGGGCTTTTCCTCCTTGTTTCTGAAGTGTTCAGGTTCTTCCCAATTGTGGTATTTTATTAACCCTAACTGCACTGGGGGTATGCAATACCCATGTATATAGTTTTGTCTATATAGCGAGAAGACAAAACTTGTTTCAGGGTCATTTTCTGGCGACAACTTGTTTACGGGCCAAAATGTGTAAATGAAGCTCGCGAAAAAATTGTTTGGGGGGTTATTTTGCAAACAGAGAAAAACTTGTTTCGGGGGTGTTTGGAAATAATTTGGCCACGCACGTGTACAGTAATATATTTGACTGCCCCCCCCCCCCCCCACCCGGGAAATATAGGGCCTAATCAGCTGTATGAATAAGCAATCTTGAATCATGGAACTCGTCTGCTATTCAGACCATACTGCGTCTGCTCCTGTATGAAATAAGGACTTTCTACATAAGAGTCTAGTTCCTATGGGTATGAATTCGGTAAGAATGCAGAAAATAATTAGGCAGTGTTTCTACAGATCCAAAACAAACTTCCCAAAACTGAATAACAAATTTCCCAAAATTCGTCTACATTTCCTGGAATTTTCAAATTTTAATTTTTTAAACAAAAATCGGACAATAATACAGCAAGCTTCTTCTTGAACAAAAATAAAACCACAGGTGCAAGTAAAAACAAGTTAGGCTTCAAGTACAGTTGGTCCAAGTGACAAAATTCAAAGAATCTAACCTTTTTTTTTAACCGCACATTTTCAAAATAGGAACAAAATTACAAATGCGAGCAGTAAATTTTGAGCGATGTATGAGGCAAACAGTTCTTTAAATATAACATGAAATTGATTACATGAAAATTAAAATTTGCTACGTTTAATTGTAATATTTCGGATTTCCCAGAATATCCTGGAACTTTTTCTTTTCCCAAAGTTACCTGAAATTTCCTGAATTCCAGGTGAAGTGGAAACACTGTAATTAGTCCTATCAGGTATTTTGAGGCCTGAACAGTATGTTCGTTTTATTACATGTATTCCGACGATATCCGAAGTATATCAATATTTTGTGAAAACAGTATTATGCACATCGTCATTAATATTCATTAGGTGGGCTGATGATGTCAAATCCCCACTTTCCTATTTCTTTATTATGTTATTACATTAAGTCATAATTGTTTCATTTTTTCATACATGTGTAAATGATGCGTCTCCATTATGATGAAATAAGTTGCGGCAATAAATAACTAATGCACTTATTAAGTTGTCAATCCAATTGTTTTAGTTCTTGGTAGAAAATTTTTGAATAAATCTAATTTCATATAATAAAATACAAAATGAACAAGTGGGGATATGACATCATCAGCCCACCTAATGAATATTCATGAAGACATGCCTAGAACTGTTTCAACGGAATAATGCAAATCTTTAAAATTCAATAACTTTGTTATTTGTTATCCGATTTTGATCTAATTTTCATCATTTTGCTCTGTGAATTTTACTCTATTTATTGAGATATTTGTACATGTAGATATCTCCAGCCTGGACCACCCCTTTCAGACTGGCCTCTTCCTTTATCCCCAGCGAACTTCACCGGCGAACTTCTCCGGCACGCATTCCTCACTTCCCTGGCGAGGAGAAAATTGTGCCCTTTCGCACTGACATCTCTTCCCTGGCGAAAGTCGACGGGCAATTTGTTCGGGCGGAAGTTATTTTTTTATTTTTTCATTATCGCAATGTACATGTAGTAAGCCTGAGTCATATCGATTATTTTGAAAACCGGTGTTCGACAGCTTTAATTCGATCGAACATCGATGAATCGAATTTTGAAGGCGCGGCGGGGAAAATCGAGTCAATATTTTTTTTGCTCCGGCCGTCGCGTCGATGCACTATGCACGCATTGCATGCACTGACGGTATGCGCTGGCTGGGTGAGCGTTGCACAAGCAGATGACAGAGCAAAGTTCGTTTGTATTTTCCATGATCACAAAACACAAAAAAGCCGGGACCAATGCAGAATTCTTCCCAAAATATCATCAACAATGATATTTGCAGATGACAATATATAAGTTTAAAATGAAACAATATCAAAGACATGAATCACGCAGAGTCGATCCGAACGATTCTCGGTCAACTAGCATTCGCGGTCCAGACTCGCACACACCACCCCCGCCCGCAGCCCCGGCCAGCGCCAGCAAAAAAGTGCAACCAGCGGGAGCACTGTAACTTGCCTGAGATTGTGTAGTTAGATCCAAAATGAGCTCCAAATTGACGGGAATAAATACGTAATTTTCTCTGGATGGTCATTTGAATTGGTATTCAATGCTGATATAACGATTGTGAGGAAAGATTGTGGAATATGAGTAATGACGATGTTCGAGAATTAATCCTGATATGATAATCCATATTTTTTTAATTTTAGACACGTCAAGACAAGAGCATGCAATCGAAATAAATATGTCTCGGATCGAGCACTAAATTCATATGAATTATTATTGGATGTTAAGTAATTACGATTTAATAAGATTTTATGGCCATATTAAAGATAATGACAATGTCAGCAAAGCATGTCATGTTCATATGGAAGTATTTATAGTATTTAATATACTGGCATTATTTTTTATTTTAATTCCATCTCTGGCCTGGACGTCTCCGGAGCTAGCTAGCTAGCTCCGAGAAAAAGAAGCACAATGCGCATGCGCGTTCGTTGACGTAGGACATATTTTCCATTAATGAAAATCAGAGCTCGAAGTTGGGCACAAATTAGCTTCAAATTGATGGAAAAAAAATATCACGCAATTTACTCTGTTTTGTCATGTTACATGATGTAAAATGTTATTATATGGAGATATTACGATCTTGAAAAAGTTTCTGCATGTTGACAATTATGTTCGAGAATCAATCCTGACGTGATAATTTTTTTTTTTTGACAAGTGTTCTCGCTCAAGTCGATCGTCATGTGATGTCCGTCATTGAAAATTGAAACGAAATACAAACGTTTCACATCAAGCTCTAAATTCATATTAATGATTATCATATGCAAATTATTGTCAAATATTACGATTAAATAATGTTCTATGGTCATGATATTAATATTGTTCATGATAGCAAGGTTTATTTTACGTTGATTGCGTCAATTTTCCGGCCATTTTCTGTTTTGATTAAAGCACAGTACAGCGCATGCGCTGCACAATCGATGATTTCCATTCATGAATTCATCGTGCATAAATTATCTCGGCACGAGCAGACGAGTAAGACTCGAACTATGATCGAAATAAACTTCAAATTAATGGTGAATAGGCATCATAATAACACAATCGGTTTCATTTTGGGGGGAATACAAATCAAGTAAGTAGTACTAGTAGTCAAGTTGGACATTTCTGTTTATTTTGATGATTGATTGTGTGAATCAAACGAATCTGCCGGCCGATGTATTTTTTTTCTTTTTTTTTTCGATGCACCGATTTTGCAAAATCTGCACCGGCGCTCGATGACATCGATCGAACACCGATTTTAAAATCGATTCGACTCAGGCATGTAGCATACGACATTACTCCTTAGCCCTAGCTGAACAAGCTCAGCACATGCACAATGAACGAAAAGAAAATTTTGAACATTACTTCTTACTGATTACAAAAGGTGTCAAAAAGTTTAAATTACAAGGTATTTTAGAAAGATTATAAGCAAAACAAAAAAAATGTCAGAGTATTTTAATATTTTCAGTGCATCTTTAGCATGTACATGTAATAGATGTTTTCATAATAAATATTGTTATGAAAAAAAGAAACTCTATATTTGAGGGTATTTAACTCTATGGATTGATCAGCCATCCACTTTATTCACCGTGCGGAATCTCGGTTCAGGGGATTTCGGGGACAGGCCTCTACAAAAAAAAAATTCATCACTTGCCCTGTCGGGCAAGTGATAAAAAAATTTGCTTGCCCGATAGAAAAAACTGCTTGCCCGATTTTTTTTCAAAAATTCTTTTGCTCTTAATTATTCTTTTCTGTCCTGGCTGAACTTGATTTACTGGCGCTGCCCTTGGCATTTCTTTTTCTTGACTCTTGTTCAAGTTGTTCTGGCCGCCGATCACGATGACAAAAGTCGCCTATTTTAGTCTGACGACTGATTGTTTATTTGGTTTGAAGTTGAAGCCGAGTCCTGGCCAGGGTGACCAGATTTCACAAAATGAAATACGGGACAATCAACCAAAAAAAAGATCAAGAAAGAAAGCTACACAGTGTTAGACTTGTGAAAAAAGTACAGAATTGGAAGGGAGGGTGAACGAAAGAATGAAGGAGAGAAAGAAAAGAGATGAATTGAGAAGAAAGAAAGAAAAAATGAAGGGGAAAATGAAGGAAATAATAAAAATATAAGAAAGTTCTAATAAAAGAAGGATGAGAGAATAAAAATAGATAAAAAGGTTTCTGTCATTCTTTTAATTGAATATAGAAAGAAAAAAAAAGAAAAGGGAAGATGTATAAATGTGTGAAAGTCAAAACAAAGAATAGAAAGACAAAAAGAAAGTAAGAAAAAAGGAGGAGGAAAGAAAGAATGAAAAAAAATTCCTTCATTCTTGGAAAGAAAGAAACAAAGAAAGAAGAAAACAGGAAGGAAGGAAGAAAGGGAAAGAAAGTATAAGGGAAAAGAATCGGACAAAATGAAATACATAATGAAAGAAAGGAGGAAGGAGAGGGAGGAAAGAATGAAGGGAGGCCAGAATGAAAAAAAAAGAAATAATGGAAGGAGAGATAGACCGAAAATAAAAACGAGTGGAAGGGAGAAGGAATGAAGGAAACAAAAAAAAGGAAATGTAATAAAGAAGGCAAGTAAGAAAAAGAAGGAAAGAAAGAAAATGAACAGAGAGAGAGAGAGAGAAAAAGGATCAGGAAATAAAAATAGATATGTAACAAAAAAGGGCAAGAAGGAAAAATTAAGATAGAAGGATAGAAAAGAAAGAAATAGGAAAAAGTTCAAACTTCAAGCAAATAAAAACAATCCGATCATATAACAAAAATCCTAAAGATATTTGGTGTTTTTTTTATATTTAAAAAAAAAAAACTAAAATGTTTTAGAAATGAATAAAATACGGGACGTCTGGTCATTGCCGAGTCAGTCCGAAGCTTGCATGCATTCAGCGTGATCTAGCTCGAGACTCGGCTGGCTCGATCGCTCGTGTACATGTACGTCCGTACATGCGCTCAGAGGGCGACAGAGGGGTTTCCCCAGCTAGCTCCTTCGTCGATTAGTAGCGCATGCGCACATTGTAGTTCAGAAAGTAAGATGGCAGCCTCCATTGAACGGGACCGCTGGCGATAAATTGTCGCCTTTTGTCGGTAAATTGGCGCTGATTTGACATGTTTCCACTGTTTTTTTACTGGTATGACATTGTATGAGAGATAATTGGCCGATAATTGCAATTTATCAAAATATTATTAAACTTTACTGTCAATTTATCTGTTTCATTTACAAAACAACCACTTGCCCGATCGGGCAATTGACTTTGAGAAATGCTTGCCCGCACGTCATTTTCACTTGCCCCGGGCAAGCGGGCAAGCGGGTTTGTCGCGCCCTGCGGGGATATGAAATTTGACCTCTGACATCATGACAGAGGAGAAGTCCTTCGGTGAGCTTTCATATTGGCCCTTTCCTTGGTGAAATTCGCCGGGAAAGTTCTCTTGTGTACCTTTCATACTGGACACTTTCCCCTTTGCTGGCGGACTTCGCCCGCAAAGTTCACCGGGGAAAAGCGCCGTATGAAAACTCCTCTTGTAAGATTCCATTTTAAGAGCTGACTTCATGACCCTGATAGAGTTGTTCTCCAGAGGGGAAGCCTTCAAGTGTATGTACCTGACAAAATTTCTTTATTAAGACCCTGTTCACACTGTATTTAGGCCTTTACTCTTACGATTTTCAGATCAATCAGGTTTAATAGTCAGAGTTATAGTACAGGTGCATTTCAAACCTACATGTAGTTGGAATCGAACAAAGCATCACTAATCTCAGTATAATTAATGTAAATTGTAGAGATTGCTTAGAAAAATGTAGGCCCTATGCTAAACTAGTGAACATCTATATAAAACACACTTTCTATGGTCATCATCATCATTTGTAATACAACAATCTACATGAACATGTACGCAGTCAGACGGCTTCTTTCATCCAAGTGATATTCATGACTTGAGATGTTTTGCATATTTAATGAGCTTGATGCGGACCAAAACACCTCTTTTCATTCGGTCATTGCTGCTCTAATTGTGCATCGAATTTCATGAATTTGATACCATTGTAAAGAAGAAGAATCATTCTTTCAGGCCATGTGTTTGAATTTATTCAAAGATTTTGTTATATAGGTTAAAATTTTGATCTAAAATATGCTACAAAATATTATTTTCACCTGACAAAAGCTGCTATTTTCACACTTTATTTTTGTTTGAGCCCAAATGATTTTTAGATCATGATAAAGCTGAATATGTATGCTTTTAAATGATATAGGTTTCAAGATAAGAATTGGTTTAATCGGGTCAAGATCACACTTTTCATTTGCCAAGTACATAAAGCAGCTTGAAAACAAGAATACTGCACTCTGATTGGTCAAAGAGACCACCCATTGACAAATTCCAACGGTTCCAGTGCCTGGGTTCATGGGAAGGTCACACTTCCCATGTGGTAATCTCCTCAAATACCCCGCGCCTGTTGTTCTGTGAACCTTATCCAGCCAATCAGAACTCTAGATTTCATGCAAGTACAAAGTTTCAGAAATCTCGTCTTGTACCTTGGTGGGAAAAGTGTGATCTTGACCCGATTAAAAGGTGCCGCATATCAAGAGTGGCATTGTGAGAAAGTACAGAAGTTCAGCTTTATGGTGATATAGATATCATTGAGGCTCAAAATAAAAAGATTTGCACAATTTGCAAAAGAAAACAGAGGAAGAAAATTCAGTTTTGAGGCACATTTTCAGGCCAGAAATTTACTTATTTAACAAAATATTGTATACAAAATAAATGACCAATATGAAAGAGTAACATTTACTCTATCTAATGGTGCAATAATATTTCATTTAACTTGAGGTTAAAACAGGTAAATTCTTAGAGAAAGAAAATCTCACGAATCACGAGATTTTGCAAGGAGGAAGAGCCACGAGATGATTTGGATGAATCTGGCCTTTTTGCTCATTAGCATAGGGACCTGCGGTCTGACTGTACGTAGGCTAAAAAACATGTAGTTCCATTGTAATATTATTCTAATAAAATGCAAGTATCTTTTATTCTTCTTGCATTTAATAGGGACAGTGATTTTCCGTTTCTAAAAATTGCCTTTTCCATTTTAGAAAATTTCAAATTCAGTTTCAGCAAGTCTGAAAACGGAAATTCCGTTTCCCCATAGACTTTGTGTACATGAAAAAGTGACAATTCCGTTCACATAGAAAACCAATACGCAATAAGTAGCGATGTCAAAATGCATCTACCAATGTACTAACATCGCTTTAAATCCATTTTAATCTAAGAGATTCGAGCTCAAAAACTATTTAGAGAAACATAATCAACATGTATATATTCTCACCTTTCATCTTATTAGCACTATTTTATGATTAAATGGGATTTTATTGCTTATTTGGGGACTTTTCGGACATCGTTTTGAGCAGTCGATGACTTCCGACTATCCGCCATTTTGGATTTGTTTAATCACTGTGATAATTATATTATGACCGAACGCAGAGGGTAGCAACACACGGCCGTATTCTGCCTTATATGCGGACGTTAGTGTAAACTAATTTAGATACGATCGAGCGATGGAGGGGCTCGAGTGTAGTTACGATGTGTTGATTGACATGACTGTTATTGCAAAGTGAGATCGTGTTTTTTCATTTGATATTCGTAATTTGTTGAGGATTTGGGATTAATTTCTGTTGCTATTTTGTACATTTTGAGATAAAACATGTTTTCCGTGATTTTCCGTTTGAAAAACCACTTTCCGTTTCAAAAGGCCGTTTCCGTGAATTCTGTCCGTTTTCCGCGATCGCGGAAAATCACTGTCCCTAATTTAAGAGATTCGAATGATGAGAATGTTGTGATTATCAAATGGCATCCTAATTCATGAGCTGAATATTGTGCTTGGTATTTTTTTTGCTCCAGTGTGAATGAGGCCTTGATCTATTGCCAGAGTGCTGTGTCAGTCAAGGCCTCTTTAACCAGAATTCTATATGAACTCTGCATGCTTACATGTATTGTTGTAACTCTCTTCATTTTCCTAAAGGCTGGAGTTCTCTGCAATAGAATAATCCTTGACATTGTATGGCAAGTTATATTTTTTCAATACAAATATACTTTCAGGAGAGGAGAAAAAATTAATTATAATAAATAGTTTATGGCATATTATCTGCAGGTATTTCAACACAGAAGCAATCTCCAAAATTAATATCTTCCATCTAAATGTATATTCAAACAATGAAATACAAGACAAATAGAGATTGAGTGACATCATCCACTCAAGTCTGTGCAAACACTGTATATGCCTCCATGTACATTACTGTATAACTGTACATTGTACACTGTACAACTGTTTTAGTGAGAAGTTATATTTTAACATGGCATAACTTCTTTATCTGCCATCCGATACTATCCCCAGACCAATACACTCTACATGTACATACAGCATGTACGTGTACATGTATAATCATAGTAATTCCAACAATGCTGGTTAATTTGGGGACACATGAAGTCATCAAATTCAAGTATAGTGATTTACATAAACATATAAAGCAAGGATTCAGAGACAACAGCAGCCAGCCAAGTGGCATTGTCATTACCAGCAGGAGATACATGTACATGTGGGGCAATAATGTGTTTGGCAAAACAGAAATACATCAATTACAAGCAGAACTGTATGAGGCGCCGATTGTACCAATATTATATAGAACAATTATTTGTTATATAATCATTATTTATTAAATAATAACTATTATTCATATATAATTTACATTTTATTTGTAAATAATTACTATTATATAAAATAACATTTCTAATTATTTATATATAATTCCAAGTAATACTTCATTATTTGTAAATAATAATAGTTCGACATTCCATTATTTATAAATAATGATTATTTGTTTTTCATTATTTATAAATAATGATTATTTGATTTTCATTATTTATAAATAATGATTATTTGTTTTTCATTATTTATAAATAATGATTGTTTTTCATTATTTATAAATAATGATTATTTGTCTTTTATTATTTATAAATAATGATTTTCATTTTTCATTCTTTATAAATAATGACACTACATACTTCATTATTTATAAATAATTGCAATTCGTTTTTCCATTATTTATAAATAAGTTTTCTATTATTTATAAATAATAATTATTTATTAACAATGCCAGTGCACATTTCTTTATTTATAAATAATTTGTTGAGTTTCCCATTATTTATAAATAATGATTATTTGTTAAATAATGAAAACGTCTACTACATTATTTTCATTATTTATAAATAATCATTATTTAATGTTCGAGTTTTCCATTATTTATAAATAAAGATTATTTGTTAAATAATGAAATATCTGCTTCATTATTTATAAATAATAATTTTGTTTCAATATCCCATTATTTATAAATAATCATTATTTATAAACAATTTTTACAGTTTGCCATTATATACAAATAATCATTATTTATATACAAATAACCATTATTTATAAATAATGGAAAACTCGCTATAACATGCAAATGTGGGACCGCCCATGATATGAATATTCATGATGCGATTTCCTTTTTCGTGATTTTTCTTCACAAATTTTTGTCCATTTCCTCTTCATAATGACATTTCTTGAAGCAATTTTCTAGGGATATAGTCTGATTGTAATATTCTTCATTTTCTATATAACTTTGTCTTCGTAGAAATATCAAAAAGTATAATTTTATACGATTTTTCCTACAGTTCACAATCCCCATAGGCGCGCGTGTATTTCACCTTTTCTCTCTGATCGAAAGAACAACCCAAGGGTTCATTACATGTTGTCGCGCACAGAAAAATCAAGCCATAGAAGTCGCGTGTTGTGGACACCAGAAGTGAGATCCCAGCACGCGAGACCCACTTGTTAGAAATCCACTGAAAAATGCGGTTCATGGGGCGACCTTAGTATACGGTACCTCGCAATACGTTTGAATGGGAACAACCGGTGAATCGACGGAATGCTCTTCATCGAAATACTACGTTGGTTGGTCCCCGGAACTGTCGGGCGGAATTTAGCCCGAAATCCGGATCCTTAATGGAAGTGGACTAAGTGCATATGAGCTGAGAGAGTGAGTGTACGTGCATCAGGCCCTTCTACTTTCTATAATTTTTTGTTTTTGTTAAGTTAATTTTTCCTGGTGTAGAGTTAAGTTTCAGTATATAATGCACTTCAAATACCTTTTTGAGTGTCTGTTTGAGGCGTTTGGGGCGATTTCACCCCGGCCCCAAAATGCTCGCAACGACAATAGGCCTACGGGGGCATGATGACCCCTAAATTTTTGAAAACTTATTTTTCTATTGAAAATTATCACAAAATTCACCAAAAGTGTGCACGAAAGCCTTCATATTTCACTTTTAAAACTCCAAAAAGTGCCCAAATGACAAGCTTGGTCGCTTCGCTGTGTCGCTTTCAACTTGAGAACGAGTTTACGCGCATGCTCCCCCCCCCCCAAAGAAATTCTGTGTACGGCCATGCTCAAAAGAGCCTGGCACATTGATTTATATATACTTTTCATTTTCATTATTTTTATCACATTATCATCATGGCCTTACGCAGAAATTTTTTCGGGGGGGGGGGGGGGGAGCATGACGCGCGTAAACTTTCCCAAAAAAAAATCTTGAAAAAGCGAAGCGACCAAGCTTGTCATTTGAGCTTGGTCGCGTGGCTGTCTCGCTTTCAAGATTTTTTTGGAGAAAGTTTACGCGCGTCTTCCTCCCCCCCCCCCCCCCCCGGAAAAAATTATGCGTAAGGCCATGGTGATAATGAGATAAAAATAATGAAAATGAAAAGTATATATAAATCAATGTGCCAGGCTCTTTTGAGCATGGCCGTACACAGAATTTCTTTCGGGGGGGGGGGGGGGAGCATGCGCGTAAACTCGTTCTCAAGTTGAAAGCGACACAGCGAAGCGACCAAGCTTGTCATTTGGGCACTTTTAGGAGTTTTAAAA
Source organism: Lytechinus pictus (assembly GCF_037042905.1). Lineage (NCBI taxonomy): Eukaryota > Metazoa > Echinodermata > Echinoidea > Temnopleuroida > Toxopneustidae > Lytechinus > Lytechinus pictus. The sequence goes on from NC_087262.1 coordinate 2,526,508, forward strand.
GTGAAATATGAAGGCTTTCGTGCACACTTTTGGTGAATTTTGTGATAATTTTCAATAGAAAAATAAGTTTTCAAAAGTTTAGGGGTCATCATGCCCCCGTATTGTCGTTGCGAGCATTTTGGGGCCGGGGTGAAATCGCCCCACACGCCTCAAACAGACACTCAAAAAAGTATTTGAAGTGCATTATATACTGAGACTAAACTCTACACCAGGAAAAATTAACTTAACAAAAACAAAAAATTATAGAAAGTAGAAGGGCCTGATGCACGTACACTCACTCTCTCAGCTCATATGCACTTAGTCCACTTCCATTAAGGATCCGGATTTCGGGCTAAATTTCGCCCGACAGTTCCGGGGACCAACCAACGTAGTATTTCGATGAAGAGCATTCCGTCGATTCACCGGTTGTTCCCATTCACACGTATTGCGAGGTACCGTATACTAAGGTCGCACCATGAACCGCATTTTTCAGTGGATTTCTAACAAGTGGGTCTCGCGTGCTGGGATCTCACTTCTGGGCGGTATTCTGAAAACGTTCTTATCTTAATTTTGTTCTTATCTACGTCACCAGAGATGCCAACCTAAAGGGATGGTTGTCAGGAATATTTACCATATTTGTCAGGAACAAATGGGAGTTTCTCAGGAACATCCCGCGAAGTAGCATCGTTTATACAGGGATGCCACTAGGTGTCCTCCAAAAATACTGAAACTCATCGTGGGCCGGGACAGTGTCCAAGAAAAAAAAATTTAGGGGGGTCCACCTTTAATTTTGGGATGGACACATGTCACAGTTAAAAAATTGGACAAGCAAAAAAAAAAAAAAAAAAAAAAAAAAAAAAAAAAAAAAAATTAGGAGGGGGGTCTGCCCCCACCTCAAATTTAGGGGAGGGGGGTGGGGAGGACCAAGTGGCTTCTTACCTTGTTGTGATCGATGACTTTGAAGTCAATTAGATTTGAAAAACTGACGGTAGTTAGTTGTGTGTTTCTCATAGAACGCTAGACCAAAAGCTTCAGTCTCTGTATTTTGGTTGTTCAGCTGAACCGCGTTGGCTCCACTCACCAATACATAGACTGAAGAGTTGTTGGTCCGTACATTAAGACAACGTATCAGCTAACCCAGGGAGCTCTGGGCTAGCTGATACGTACGTAACCCAAGGAGCTCCGGCCCGCTTTTCGGGCCGGAGCTCCCCGAGTTCCGTATCAGCATGCAGCAGTAACGTTAGATCTAACATTCGGCGGAAACCCGATTTTCGGATCGTTTTTGGTACATCAAATGTCACATTATGAAAAAATAATTACATCCAAACTTACGAGAAAATATATAAAATTCAGAAACATCGTACCTTAGACCGCAGTTACCGCTAATTCCTTTCAAATGATGATCAAAACTTAGTCATCCTCGATTCCTTCGTTGGTCATCGTAAGTTGCCATCTTGGATGACGTCATCATCTTTACAGTCGTATTTACCAGTCGCTATTATACCGCGATTCCGTTCGGAACTTGTCGCTCGCATTGATTGGCCAGGATATTGATAATTCTAATCAGAAAGCCTTGATAAAAGCATAACTCAATGAACGTAGTAGGCAGTGCGCGCGTTTATAAATTATAGTAGAGAAACTCCCGTTAGTTTACCGTTGGCCACACACACGCTGCATGCACGATACATGTATACACAATACATGCATATACATGCACAATACACAATACACGCATATATACACATGCACAGCAAAGCAATACACAATACACATGTATTGTAGTTGTTTTTTCCGTAACTTTTTATTGTTGCCGTAACACCGTAATTGGAGGAATAAAATCGGAACAAATACGGCGAATCCGTAACGGTTGGCATCTCTGCGTCACATTCTCAAATTGGTATTCTGAAAACGTTCTTATCTTTTGTTCTTATCTTTTTCTTATCTTGCATGCTTTCCATCGATGCTTAGCGCGTAAATTTATGATTCGCGCATATGATACAAAAGCGCGCTAAAAGATAAGAACAAAATAAAGATAAGTGGTATTCTGAAAACGTTGTTATCTTTTATCTTTCTTATCTTTTTCGATATTTATGATCATATTTAAGATAGCTCGAGGGTTATCACATCTTACGATGTCCGCGTTCTTTCTTGCTAAAATTTGATGGCCACTGGTAGTAACAAGTATTCCTCCCACCCTTTCTTTCATTTTTTTTCTATCCCTTTTTTTCCTTTTTTTTTATTTCTTTTTTTTTTTTCTTTCTTTCTTTCTTTCTTTCTTTCTTTCTTACTTCCTTTCGTTCTGTCTTTCTTTATTTAATTTATTTTTCTCCTTTTCTTCCTTTATATCTGATTGTCTTTTTTCCTTTCTTTCATTCATCATTTATATCTTTTGTTTTATTCTTTTTGAATCTTTTAACTTCTTCCATATTTTTCTTATGCGTTATTTTATTTATTCTTTATTTTTCTTCCTTTTTTATTTTCCCTTTTCGATTTTGTCCTTTTTTCTTTTCTAAGTTTTTATTTTTTTCTTCCCCCTTTTCTCTCTTTCTGTTTTTCTTTTCCTCTCTTCCTTCACTTTATTTTTAGTAATCTTTTTATTTCTTCATTCTTTTTCTTTCGTCTTTATATATATTTTTTTTCTTTTTTATATATTTGTTCCTTTTCTTTCTTTCTTTTTTTCTTTCTTTCTTTCCTCCTTTCCTCCGTTAATTTTTTATTTTTCCCCTCATTCCTTTTTTTTTCTTTCTCTTATAATTTCTTTCATTTAGTTTTTTTTGGTTCTTTTTTTTTTTTTATTCGCTCGTTCGTTTGCTCTTTCTTTCATTCTTTTTATTTCTGCTTTATGACACTAAATGTGTGCCTTATTTAGGCCTACTTTCTTCTTTCTTTATTCCAATTCATTTTTTGCTCTTCGTTCGTTCTTTATTTACTCTTTCTTATATTAATTTTTAAAAATCTTTTTCTTTATTCTTTCCATTAATCTTTCTTCGTTTTTTTTTCATTCATTCTTCATTTTTCCTGCCTTTTAATTTCCCTTTCTTTTTCTTTCCTTCTTTGAATTTACCTTTTTTTTTTAAATCTTTTAGTTTAATTTTGCTTTAATTTTCCTTTCATCTTTTATCTTCTCTCTCTCTCTCTTATCTCTTTCTTTCGTTTTCTTTATTTATTTCTTTATTTGTTTCATTTTCCTTTTTTTCTCTCTTCCTTCACTTTTAACCTTTTTTATTCCTTTGTTTTCTCTTTTTTTTTCTTTCATTGTTTTCTGCTTTGATGCTTTAATTTTTTAAATTTCTGCTTCATTCTGATCCTTTTCTGTCTTCTTACTTACCTACTTACTTTCTTTCTTCCTGTTTTATTCTTTATTCGTAACTGCTTTCTTTACCTTTTTTTTTCTTTACTTTCTTTCTTTACTTATTTTGTGCACGTGTCTCGAAATAATAATAATCAGTCATTACAGCGTATAAAATGCCTATTTCGCGCAATGCGCCAGAAACAATGTACGCGCAGTGCCCATGATATTCTCTTCACATAAGGAACGCATCTATTGGTTAAACTGCCAATATAAGGCGCATTTTGATTGGTAATATCTTAAAAATGGGCGTGTTGAAGATAAGAAGGAGGCAGTCCTTTCAGAGATAAGAACGCGTTAAGATGATTTTCAGAATACCGATTTGCAATGATTTTAGCGTCTTCTTATCTCATTGAGATAAGAACAAAGATAAGAACGTTTTCAGAATACCACCCCTGGTGTCCACAACACGCGACTTCTATGGCTTGATTTTTCTGTGCGCGACAACATGTAATGAACCCTTGGGTTGTTCTTACGATCAGAGAGAAAAGGTGAAATACACGCGCGCCTATGGGGATTGTGAACTGTAGGAAAAATCGTATAAAATTATACTTTTTGATATTTCTACGAAGACAAAGTTATATAGAAAATGAAGAATATTACAATAAGACCATATCCCTAGAAAATTGCCTCAAGAAATGTCATTATGAAGAGGAAATGGACAAAAATTTGTGAAGAAAAATCACGAAACAGGTAATCGCATCATGAATATTCATACCATGGGCGGTCCCACATTTGCATGTGATAGCGAGTTTTCCATTATTTATAAATAATGGTTATTTGTATATAAATAATGATTATTTGTATATAATGGCAAACTGTAAAAATTGTTTATAAATAATGATTATTTATAAATAATGGGATATTGAAACAAAATTATTATTTATAAATAATGAAGCAGATATTTCATTATTTAACAAAAAATCTTTATTTATAAATAATGGAAAACTCGAACATTAAATAATGATTATTTATAAATAATGAAAATAATGGTGCACTCGAAAAAATTGTTTATAAATAATGAAGTAGACGTTTTCATTATTTAACAAATAATCATTATTTATAAATAATGGGAAACTCAACAAATTATTTATAAATAAAGAAATGGGCACTGCAGCATTGTTAATAAATAATTATTATTTATAAAAAATAGAAAACTTATTTATAAATAATGGAAAAACAAATTGCAATTACCGTAAGTAACGGTGTATTAACCGCACCTTTTTCTCGGCGGGACAGAATCAAAAGTCGGGGATGCGGTTTATACATGGTGACAGGTCTGAGCCAAGCCAATCTCAGCCCGATACCACTACCAGTTTTCAACTCGCGTCGGGTGGCCGAGCGTAGCCGCTTGGGGTAATCCCGTTTAGAGGGGTATGAGCCGCGGGTATAAAAGGGAAGCAACTATGACTACCGGTATCTGCCGTAAATGTCCCTCAAAGTTATATCACGGTAACAAACGCACCTACCTTCATGAAACTGACTTTTTTTAATGGTGTGACTCTGTCTTTGTTGTCATTTTTTAGTCATCGCGGCAAAGTTCAGACGCCAATCGATCGCACAGCGCGGTGCAGCTAGCCGAATAAGACATGCATGTGTAATGTTTATCGCAACGTCAACGTAAGCTGGCGCTTTACCTTTCCGTGGAAGTTATTTTGTTTGACAAATTATTGGTATTATTTGACAATTAATTTCTTTCATTTGCCTTTCCTTTATTTCTCTCTATCAACCATCATCTCAAAATCAATCTTCAATCCCCATCTTCACTCCTTCCGACTTTTTATTTTTAATTATCATTCACTTTATTCCCGCCCAGAGCTCCCATTGAAAATACGGTATACCGGTACTAGCATTTTTTTCCCCTATTTTGCTGTCTGTAAGATACCGCCACACAAGTACTGAGAACTACCGGTAGTGGTTCAAAGCAGACAAGAAAAACACCTGAACAAAATCGCAAATTTCTCGTATCTTGAAGTTGAACCTTCCCGTATTCCCTTGTCTAAAATTCACGTCAAGACATTGAATGCTAGACAGAATTCTGAAAGCAAAAGTGGGGCTGTGATGCAGGAAATATGATATGAACGATCTTCTCGTATGGGTGAGCCCCCATGTTGATGCTGGTATCGGCACTTGCAATGAACACCGGTACCATATGTGTGTGTGTGAGGTGAGTGTGGAAGTGGCCAATAATGTCGGCAACTTGCAGATAAGTGACGAAGCGCTGATTTCCCATCATTTTTTACCAGTAATTCTTCGATATTTTTTGGTTCTTGACTCTTTCTTAAATACGCATATTAGAGATAGAAAGTAAGTTTGATTAAATTTTTTTTTTGATGAATTTTTTTTTTTTTTTGATGATTTTTTTTTTTTTTTTTTTTCATCCGAAAATGGGGGGTGCGGTTAATACACGGGTGCGCCTGAGTCATCTCGATTATTTTGAAAACCGGTGTTCGACAGCTTTAATTCGATCGAACATCGATGCATCGAATTTTGAAGGCGGGGAAATCAAGTCATTTTTTGTTTGCTTCGGCCATCGCGTCGATGCGCTATGCACGCACCGCATGCACTGACGGTATGCACTGGCCGGGTGAGCGTTGCACAAGCAGATGACGGAGCAAATTTCGTTTGTATTTTCCATCATCACAAAACACAAAAAAGGCCGGGTACCAATGCAGAATTCTTCCCAAAATATCTCCAACAATGATATTTGCAGATGACAACATATAAGTTTAAAATGAAACAATATTAAAGACATGAATCACGCAGAGCCGATCCGAATGTTTTTCGGTCAACTAGCACTCGCAGTCCAGACTCGCACACACCAGCCCCGTCCCCGGGCCCATACACTCACTCTCCCTAAACGACAGGCGTGCTTGCCAGCGCCAGCAAACAAGTGCGACCAGCGGAGAGCGCTGTAACTTGCCTGAGATTGTGTAGTTGGCGGGGTAGTTGGATCCAAAATGAGCTCCAAATAAATACGTAATTTTCTCTGGATGGTCATTTGAATTGGTATTCAACGCTGATATAACGATTGTGAGGAAATATTGTGGAATATGACTTATGACGATGTTCGAGAATTAATCCTGATAATCCATTCTTTATTTTAGAGACAGACACAAGAGCATGCGATCGAAATAAATACGAATGTCTCGGATCGAGCTCTAAATTCATATAAATTATTATTGGATGTTAAATAATTGATTGATTGATTGATTGATTGATTTTATTCGTCAAGAATATCACAGGAGGTTACAATGAAATTGAGGAAATACCTTGACAGGATAGCCCATGAAAGCCGAAAGGCTTATTTCCAATGGGGTCCTATAGTTAGTATAAAACATTAACATATTGTAACAAAAAATATAAACTACGACAAGTACTGGAATATTGGGGGAAAAAAAAAAAAAATACATACAAACATATCCATCAGTCATATAATTTGCAAACAATAATCTTCCTAATATGTAAAACAAGATTATATTTTAACATACCCTAATGTATACATTATCTACAATACTAGAAACCAACTGTACAAAATGTGTTATTACGATTTAATAAGATTTCATGGCCATACTAAAAACAATGACGATGTCAGCAAAGTATGTTATGTTCATATGGAAGAATTAATAGTATTATACTGGCATCATCTTTATTTTTATTCCATCTCTGGACGACAACCAAAAAATTACACGGGGGCGGCGGGCGAATTCGCCCCGGAAAGTCCAAAAAGAGCCCCGGAAAAGGGCTAAAAACATTCACACGAGGGCGACTGCAAAACTCATAATCGCCCCCGTCAACACTGTATATTTCACAGTGGCAAATTGTCCATAGACTGTGTACAACGAATAGACCGTCTCGGCTCAGCGAATCGGAGACCGCTGATTGGCCAATCGCGCAGATCACGTCATGACTACGTGGTCGCCAAAATAATTCCTTCGGACTGCGTGCGAAAGTATCGATAGCGATAACAATATCCGGTCACATTGTCAACGCGGGAAATGGTCTTGGTTCGTGATCGGATCGCCTCAGTATCGATCGAAAATTATCGAGACTCGGCAATTTCATGCATATTCACGCGACGCTCCGAAACCCGGAAATCAATTGACTTTGTACACGTTGCGATAGACTCTACAAACTCCAACAAACACGATGCTATATCAACGCTAATTCGTAAGATTTTGACCGAAAATCAAGAATTAATCGAAATTCGCTTACCTGTTCGGTATCGGTGAGAAAATAGATCCTCCGAGAATACCTTTCATAATTCATATAAATTATAGGAAAGTGAAATTCTAGGTCGATTTTGGTACGAGGTGATAGAGTATTGCACACTTGTTTTTGTGGAATACTGTGTGGGGCTATGGAAGGCTTGCACTGCGCATGCTTACTATATTTTCATTCATAAATTGGCTCTCGGCAGTGGCTGGATGACGTCATGTAATAAGCAAAATATACACGCCCGCTAGCGTTGAACGCACCGCATGTACAGTACATGTACATCTTGTTAAAGCAGAGCCTGCCCTGCACTGCTGACCAGCATCCCTTCAATGTGGCACACACACACACACCCTCACACACACACACACACACACACACACACACACACAAAAAAGCCGCAAAATAGCTCCAGAAATTGTAGCCCTGGAAAGTGGAAAAAGAGCCCTGGAAAATGAAAAAGTAGCCCTGGAAAATTTTTAAGTTTCTCCAAAAAGAGCCCTGGAAAGAAAAAAAGTAATTTTTTGGTTGCTGGACGACGTCTCCGAGCTCCGAGAAAAGAAGCACAATGCGCATGCGCGTTCGATGACGTATGACATATTTTCCATTCATGAAATCAGAGCCCAAAGTTGGGCACAAACTAGCTTCAAATTGATGGGAAAAAATATCAAACGCAATTTTCTCTGTTTTGTCATGTAAAATGTTATTATATGGTGATATTACGATCTTGAAAAGAGTTTCTGCATGTTGACAATGTTCGAGAATCAATCCTGACGTGATCATTATTTTTTTAGACAAGTGCACTCACTCAAGTCAATCGTCATGTGACGTCCGTCATTGAAAATTGATACGAAATACAAACGTTTCACATCATGCTCTAAATTCATATTAATGATTATCATATGCGAATTATTGTTAATTATTACGATTAAATCGTGTTCTAAGGTCATGATATTGATATTGTTCATGAAAGCAAGATTTATTTTACGTTGATCGCGCCAATTTTCCGGCCATTTTCTAGTTTGATTAAAGCACAGTACTGCGCATGCACGATCGATGGCGATGACTTCCATTCATGAATTCATCGTGCATAAATTATCTTGGCACGAGCAGACGAGTAAGACTCGAACTATGATTGAAATAAACTTCAAATTAATGGTGAATAGGCATCATAATTACACAATCGGTTTCATTTTGGGGGCAATATAAATCAAGTAAGTAGTAGTCAAGTTGGACATTACTGTTATTTTGATTTTTGATGATTGATTGTGTGAACCAAACGAATCGGCCGGCCGACGTATTTTTTTTTTTTCGATGCACCGATTTTGCAAAATCTGCACCGGCGCTCGATGACATCGATCGAACACCGATTTTAAAATCGATTCGACTCAGGCTTAGTTAATACACCGTTACTTACGGTATTTATAAATAATGAAGTATGTAGTGTCATTATTTATAAATAATGAAAAACGAAAAATCATTGTTCATAAATAATAAAAGACAAATAATCATTATTTATAAATAATGAAAAACACATAATCAATATTTATAAATAATGAAAAACAAATAATCATTATTTATAAATAATGAAAAACACATAATCATTATTTATAAATAATGAAAAACAAATATTCATTATTTATAAATAATGGAATGTCGAACTATTATTATTTACAAATAATGAAGTATTACTTGGAATTATATATAAATAATTAGAAATGTTGTTTTATATAATAGTAATTATTTACAAATAAAATGTAAATTATATATAAATAATAGTTATTATTTAATAAATAATGATTATATAACAAATAATTGTTCTATATAATATTGGTACAATCGGCGCCTCATAGAACTGTACCCACATGTGGATATATGTAAAACTTGTACGGCAACAAATGGACACACACACACATTGGAGATCTACAGCAGGAGTCAGAACATGTAAACAATACATAAATCAAACAGTGTTGTGTCAAACAATGTTAAAATCCAGATGTTGTTAACGCCATGAGTTTGATCGCTTGTTAAGTTAAAGTGTTAGACCATTGGCCAATTCTTATGCTAGAGAATTGTACCACATTAAAATGAAAAAAAATCAAAGTGCACCAATCACTATTTTTTTTCTACATGTAAAGTACATGCATGTTGTCCCCAGAGTCCTAAACTAACTGTAGGCCTACTGTATCTTCATGTACAGCACATCTCATAATTTTCATAAATGTTCCGCACTAAAGAACCTTGCTACATGTAGGCCTAAATGTAGGATTGGTCAAAGCCAATCAGGGGATAAAGGGAAGTTTTCCCCATCAATTATCACTAACAGTTTTTACAGTTTTGTTGTTCACTTCAGCCCATAGGGTCATGACTCTTTATAATTAATTAGTCTTTGTACGCGCGAAATGTAGTGCTGTTATCGGTAACCTCTTTATCGCTAGTCCTTTCGATAATCTCACGTTTTTGCCACTTAGCGATTATCGATATAAACCTTTCTCTCGTTGTCAATAATACCTGCTATAAAGTAGGGACAGAGATTTTCCATGCTCTTTCAAACAATACTTTACCTTTAAAAAATCCCTACTATTTGGGGGAAATCCCCAGAGCATTCACACCACTGCATCCGCCTAAATCCAGCCCCTTTGCATGAATGAAAGTGAGTGAATATCATTATGGCATAGTGATTCAAAGTGAACTGATATTTGGCAGGTTTGTTTTAAAAAAAATTAAAATGACTGCACTTCTATTTGTAATTCCACTCTCATTGATATGAATTTAAACAAAGGCAAGGACAGAAGTGACTAAAGTATTGGTCAGAATAATTAACCTGCTGAACATACACAGATTTGTTTGAAAATTCCGAACAGCTATATAGTCTTACTCAAATCAAAATTAAATTTGATATTGAGTTACTTCTTAAGTTTAATAATCCATGAAAAAAATGAAATCAGAAAATACATTGTAATACACAAGAAACACTTGGGCCCGAATTCATAAAGGTGGTTTCTAAAACCATCGGTTCGGTTGAACCCATGATTTTTGCAGATTTCCTGTATAAATTACACTTATTTAATACTGCATATATAAATAAATGTCCAATGCTGATGTGCCCTTTTGTCAGTGCGCCAAATAGACGCCTGTTGCTATGGTTAAGTACGCTATTTCATTCATGAGTCCACTGTTTTGTGTTTGAAGAGTGGACTCATTAATTCAAAATGGTGGACTCATGAATAAAATAGCGTTTGCATCACATATGATGCGCATATCCCTTTTTTTTCCAATAAGCAAATTTGAAAATGTCACAACTTTCTTACTATACAAAAACAGGTTACATGAAATTATGTGCAGTAACAATATTCATGTCACAATTAATTACATGAAGTCCAGATTACATTCCTCCTGTATACAAGAATCACCTGAAATCAGAATTATCAACGGGTACACAGGCAAATACGTAAGCATATGAATTTCTACAAATAAATGCTCAAATTAACACAATTTACAGCTCGAGGTAGTAATACATGAATAACATTAACTTTGACATTGAGGGAGATAGCAAATATATTTCGCTCACTATATCCATATTGCTCTTGTTATTACTCGGGGCAATATGAGACATCTTTATTGGGTATTCCCCTCAAGGAAAGTCAAATATAGTTTTAACTTCATAAAAGTCACTTACCTCTTCAGGAATATCAGGTTTATTCCACGATCTTGCATTGTATTTTGCCTTGGCAGGAGACTGTATCAGAAAAAACAGGCAGGTGACATATTACTGGTACCCAGTCACATTAACTTTTAAAACTTTCATAACAAAGCAAACTAAATCTTCCCTCCTACATGTACGATCTCCATACTCTTTGACCCGTAACCCCAAAATCTAATCAGATCATTGTAATTGATGTACATAAGATGTAAACACTTCTTCCTCCCGAGAACAAGTCTTCATTAAATGGTCTCTCATTATACAGGCAACGTGACTCACGCGATGCGACACCATATTGAAGATTTCTGACCTTTGACTGAAATTCCATCAGAAGATAATATTAATCAGAATTACATGTACAATTTTCTGGAGGTTATTTTGAAATATCTGGGAATGCAACTTACACTTTAATACAGTATGTTAAAATTACCATTTGAAAATGTGACTCTCATGACACAAGAGTGTGACTCGCATGATAAGTATCAATTTAGACTAAAAGTTGAACCAATTACATCCAAACAGAACATCATTTGCATCCCATACATGTACATGTACATCTTAAAAGCAACACAATGTTTAAAGTCATTCAAGCTCTGATACATCTATTTAAATGTGCATGAAGGTCTACATGTTGGACTACATAATGTTGCAACTAACCCCGATCTCCCCTACAATTTATACATGTACTTAGACAGAATACAAAACAAGTGGAGCGCCTCTGGCAGTCTCGCCTACATTACGCAATTCAATATAGCAGCAGTGCTCACTTTGAAATTGACTCTAGAAATAATCATTCACAAAAAATCACCATTCATATGATGATAGAATACTATGTTCACTGACCCTTAATGACATTTGACCTTGAGCGTGTGATCAAAGACTTGCGCAAGACGATCAGTGATACATGTACTTGATTACCCTTATGTCTACATTTCATGAACTAGATCCATAAACTTTCAAAGTTATGGCGGCAATTCAACAAATACCCCCAACACGGCCAAAGTTTATTGACCTTGGTCATGTGACCTGAAACTCACTCAGTATGTTCATTGATTCTTGATTACTCTCATGTCCAAGTTTCATGAACTAGATCCATATACTTTCTAAGTTATGATGACATTGATGTTGACGCCGCCGCCGTCGGAAAAGCGGCGCCTATAGTCTCGCTCTGCTATGCAGGCAAGACATAATACTACATGTTAACAAATATAACAGAACATGTTTTTAATAGTGTTATTAAAAAAGTACCCAAAAGGCATAATTTTTAATATTACAAAATGATAACTCTTTACGAAGGTGAAACTCGGTCATCTGAAGGTGAAAGGCATTATAAAATCAGATTCACTCCTTTTGGACATGTACCTAGCCAAGGGTGCTACATAACTTTTTTGAAGCACTTGCCCAGTCACACGTACGTGCATAGCGCCAACTTAATGTGTTCCACCATCTTGCTTGTTGGTCGCCGATAAAATGCGCATTTTCAGATTTTTTTACGCTCAGTCATTATCTATGACTGAAACATTGACCAATCAAAAACTAAGATTCTACAAGAAATATGAATATTCATATACGAAAGTATAAACCTAGATAATTCAGTTTTATGTGAAATTTAAACCCAATAATTCAAAATTGGGTTAGTTTTATGTCTCTTAAATGACCCTTAAAACCAGAATTTTATTTTTTTTAAATTAAGGTTTTCCCAAGTTGCCATGGTAACGCAATCTGAATTAAAAAAGCTTAGCAAACACTTCATTTTAGTGATCGAGGATGCATTTGTTCACGGTATACGTCTACATAAGTTACAACATTTTTTTCCAGACCATGGATGAACTTTCAAAAAGAGAAATTTTAGGCAAGTTTTTACGATTTCCGGCAATTTTCTGACACAGGCACTTTGAAGACGTAATTTTTACAGAATTAGAAGAAGACATCGTGGATTTTCCTATTTATCACGACGGATATGTAAAGACGTGTAAACAAATCAAACAAAGCTTATGATACCTTTTTGATAATGCAGAAAGAGACATTCAAGTCTCTGATTGAGAGCCGCAGATTGAACATTCGCACAGCGCAATGGTTAACGTTTTCGCCGAATTCGTCGGGGCGAAAACTCCAAGCGAGCCGTACCGCTCACCAGTCCCGAACGCTGCGCTGTATGTTTGATGAGATATCTGGTGGATTTCGTGCTTATAAATTAATTTTTTTCTACAATGCCACTATTTCATTAAAATTATTTGTCATGATAACATTGGAAATATTATCGTTTAAGGGCCAAAAGGATCAACTGTAATAAAAGATACTTTGAAATATTGTCAGAGAGTGATTAATTAGGTGATGTTTATGGTCAGAATTTAGTCATGGCTTCGGGTGAACTTACGCGAATGCGGTCACTTGCGCACGGGGCGAGTCGGGCTGGCCCTTTGGTGGGTGGCCGTTGGGCAACGTGCAGTGCAGCTAGAGCAGATTTGGGGAGTTAGGTAAAAATACTTTGAAATAAATAATCTGCAAGTATTTTTGTCTTGTCCCTTTGGATTACTTAGATAAGAAATTCAAATTCTCAAAGTTTAAATCCAATTTTAGACAGTGGCATAACAAAGAGAGGTGCTTTATGGGGGGGGGGGGCCTTGCCCCCAAATTTCTTCATGAACAAGAAAAAAAAGAGGATAAGGAAAGAGAATCGTGCGAAATCGTTAAATTGGATTTTTGTAACAAAAACGTCAAAATTATGCTCATGTCGCTTGCTCGCAACTATATACTTTTATAAATTTTGCCTGATACGCCATATCGTATAACCCTCAAAATTTTTCGCTCGTTACGCCACTGATATAACGGCTAGTTTATGCCAACATTATTTGGTTGCGGGATCAAAGCATCAGCTATAGCTAAACATTTATACTTTATGCTTGTTCAACTTTAAATACAGGTTTAGGCCTGTATTTATGAGATGTTTGTAAGATATATGGGTGCCTTTATTATTTTCATTTTCAATTAAAACAATTATTATTATGTATTAATTTAATATTTACTTCCATGATACATCGTGTTAAATCATACGATTTCTGTTATATTAAGCCCTTTTAAAAAAATGCTCAGTAGCTGACCCCCCCCCCCCCCCCCATAAACACAATAAAAATGTATATAAAATTAATTGACCCTCCTCCCCTATCGAGGACAAAATGAAAAAAAATGTTCAAAATAATTGACCGCCCCCCTTTGACGAGGCAGCTGTCGGTGACATGATGTCTTTGACATTTGTTTGCTTGTAAAAATAATTTTGAAGAAATAGGGGCACTCTAAGTGTCCCCTATGAAAATCGATCTGGATCTGCAAGTGCATGGGGCTGCGTGCGCCCTCTCCAACGTCATAGCTACCCCATATCTTTAGGTTCTAGCTCTCATATTTTCAGCTCCCTGATTTTTAGGAAGAAAAAAAAATGAGGCAAAAAAAGAGTGAAATAAATCGAATACGATTAATCAAAATTTGAGTTTGAAAGAATTATCATAATTTAAAAAGATTACTTATCAGAGAAACTAAATTAAATTCTACAACCATGATGAAGAATAACAGCAATCTTGATAAATTTTCTTGTTGTTTTTTGCAAAATCAGAACCAATCAACCCTTTTCTGATTTTTCTGTCACTTTCTATATTTTGGAGAAAAAAGGTGTTCATCGACGCCCTGTACTGTATGATGAAACTGTATCCCCACTCGGCCCTCTTACCCCCCCCCCTCTCTCTCGCTCTCGATCTCTCTCTCTCGCTCTCTCTCTCTCTCTCTCTCCCTCCCCCCCCCCCCCCACCACAAAGCCCCTTAATTTGCTCCTTTCTCTTATCTCACCTTGACCTTAATTAATTAATTTGGCGGTACAGTCAAACGTGACTGGTCGCCATCATAGTTTCATACCCAATAAACAACAATTCTGTTGTTCAACCCAACATCATTCCTTTCACTACGCGCGTAAGGCATACGTGGGCCTGCACAAACAACGTGGGTTAACAAAAACTGACCCGCGTTTGGACTAAAATTGTGATTAAAATAAAAGTGTTATAAATATTACAAAAATATGAGTATAATAACGGATTAAGCTGACGTTAGCCAGCGGCGACTGCACGTATGTGGTCGGGCAAGAAAATTTTCAAATAGTTGGAAAATACTTGCCCGAAAAAAATCCTTCAAAACAAAGTTTTATTGCTTCAAAACAAGTTATAGGCATACGGTTTTACATTCCATACCATTGACGGCTTTTTGATATAATTTTCAACATGACTTCTGATGTATACTAATACCTTGTAATTGTATTTCTTTTTTTTTTATTAATTTATATCTTCTACAACATGACAAAAAATATGGTCAATATGCTCTTTAATTAATTTCCTAATCTCATATATTTTCCATGTACTTTGTAGGGGACTAAGACACAATAAAAAAGGGAAAATCACTGAAAATAACCAGAGAAAGAAAAAAAAAATAGGAGGGGGAGAAAATGAAAGAAAAAAAATAAAGACAGAAAGGAGGAAGAAATAAAGGAAGGAAGAAAGAAAAAGAAAAAGAAAGAAAGAAAGAACAAAAAAGAAAGAAGGAAAGAGAGAGAGAATGGCTGTGGGGAAGAGAAAGATGGAAAGCTAGGTATGCTAGACCTGCATGCCATTGATTCTGTGTGTGAGGGTGTGTGTGTATGTGTCTGAGCTGTGTGTCTCTTGCACAAAATAGCGCAAATTTTGCAATTCGAATACTTATAAACTTTTTTGAAAGAAGAAAATGATATGGCTTTTATGTCTCTATTTCTTTTCTATATTTTTCATGGTGAAATATGGGGAATCTTTTAAAATATTATTTCTATATGAGAATTTTGCTTGCCCGATTGGGGCAATTACTTTTTGTCTTTGTTTCAAAACACTTGCCCGACTCTCACTTTTACTTGCCCCGGGCAATTGGGCAAGCGCTTATGTCGCACCCTGCTAGCCAAAAATAAATATTCTTTATTGATTGGTTAAACTTGATATTTAAAGCCTAGGGTGTCTAGTTACAAGGAATTACTGATAATAATGATCTCTGTGACAATTTACCTTTGACATCATGACTCTAAAATCTTATTTGATAATCATTCCTCCAATATCTATTTGAAGTCCCTACAATGGTTCATGCAAGTAAGTTGTTGCAAGAATATACACCTGTATGTACAGCTCATGTTAATGTATGACCTCTATTGTCACTCCTTTATGCATACTTGAACCAAGTTTGAAAATTATCCCTCAAAGGGCCTCTTTAGTAATCGGGAGGAAAAAAAAGGACGGACAGTCATGACAGATGACCCCAAAAACATGAAAAGAGGCAACATTATTTTGAAATATGGACGTACCTTCTTTGGACTGTTGAAGATCTTCTTGGCATTGTCCACAGCACTAGCAGACTTCACCTTCCTCAGTGCAGGAGTGTCTGTCACATCATCATCTTCTGAGAAATCAAATTCATCATAAGCCGTTGACTTCGCAGGCTTGGCAGGAGGTACAGATTTAGAAGTCTTCAGACTAGGCTTTGAAGTTGACGACTTTGACGTCCCAGATGAACTCGATGACTGACTACTACCTTGGGAGCTGCTACTCCTACTAGTACTTGAAACAATAATAACTTCAGAGTCATCAGAATCATCATCAGCATCACTCTTCATCACAGAGTCCTGACTAGAACCTGAGGGAATAGTTCTTAGGTTTTTGTTAGATGATTGGCTAGCACTGTTTGTTGCTCTAGTACTGCCCCTTATTGAGGAGGCACTACCTGATAATTGAGAAGAGGAACTATTAGTGCTTGTGGACTCTGCAACAGTTTCAAGTTTACCCGTCGTCCTCCTACCCTGACGGGAATTCATCGCAGATGACGTTGAACACTGGCTTCCTGACATTGACACTACACTTGTTTGTGAACTTGAGACATCAGACCCATTCTGGCTACTCAGAATGTCATCCATAATATCCATTTCAACATCGGTGTCATCCTTTCTCTCACTAGATGAGTCACTATACGTAGAATTGTGTGCAAACTGTGTCATCAAGGTTTGGTTGCTTGGAGATTTAATTTTTGACTTTGCACTATTCCGTGTTGTATTGGCACTCCTAGATGGTACTTTGGAACTGTTCCTTGATTCAATAACATTGTCAAAGTGTAGTGATGCCCTAGACTGCCGAGAGTTACTAGCTTCACTAGAATTGTTCTTGTCTGTGGTGGCTCTTTTCATGGGTGACTTGTCATCTTCACTGCTAAAACTGAATGGATCATCAGTGCTACTTGCCCTTCTTCTCCTCTTTGGATTTATAACACCTTTAACATCTTCTTTCAAGACAGTGTTCTGTCGCGTAGGCCTGGAACTCTCAGAGCTGGCCATTCTTAAAGGCTTGGAGGGAGAGGATCTGGTCTGTCGAGAAGTGGTTTGCACTTGGTTATTAGCCGACCGCTTGGCTGGGGAGAGACGGGTTACAGGTCGCGCGCTGTCTTTACTCTTGTTCCATAAATCATCAAAGTGGTCGTTGCCGTCTTTACGGACACTTCGCCCGTAGGTTTTCGCCCCGTAACGAGGCATAGTATTGTTCACCAGTGGGAGATTAATATCAGCTGAAGCTTCTGTGCTTGTCAAATATTGAGTGGACCCAGTCTATGATCTAACAATCTGAAAAATAACAAGAAAATAGTAAGAAATAGTAAGATTCATTTCTATACATTCAGTTTGTGAAACTAACAAAACAAATTAAACAATCCATCAACTCATCAAAATCAATTAATAGTTTTGAAGTTAATACAAAATGTTTTGGAACTCTTACATTTACAAAATCAACATTGACTAGTATTCTAACTGGCATGGCTAGAGCACATACATGTACAAACTTCTCATCAACACATATTCCAAACATGATTTGAGCATGAAGCTGTTCCTGACTTTATCAAGTAGACTGTTCCACTGAGTGAGAATACGCCTTGTCTCAATTTTTTGAATGAATGCTGAATCTTCAAATGGCAACCCCAAGTATCTCTGATCTTCAAAAAGTAATGGTCTAGAAAACAAAGTGTTTTTGTTACTTACAATTATGATGTTTTTAAACCTACGAGTTGGTTTTACTAAATAGAGAAGGTTTCATGAAAATGAATAGCAAAGAAAAATTTATGTTTACACTGCCTTCTTGGCTTTTGTCATGGAAAGCAGTTGCGCAATAGGGATTGGCCGATCTATAAGCCAGATAATCGAGACTCTGCATGGTTTCAATTTTTCCGGCTTTCTGATCACCCCAACGATTTCAAAATGGTTTTCTCCTTAGGCATAATCTGCCTTCTTCAATTCTGAAGATTCTTGCAGAACTTCCATGACGAAAGCACAGATGGCGGCAAAACCATCTATGATTTTCTTCTAGCGGTTTCTAAAAGCTTTTGGTCTTGCATTGAGTGAGGAAAAGTCAAATCTTAATAATCATTTTGTCACAACATGTGGAATGATTATGACCATATTTTCTTTTCATCAAGTTGGCAGGTGCATGGTTGGAGATGATTTTCTAGCAGTTATTCCTTGGTCTTTGCAATTGATACAAATAAGACTAATGCTTTGGAGAGTAACCTAGAGTTAATGAATTACCGGTAGTTTCATTTCCAGACTAAGTAAAGTGCAGAAGGACTATATCACCTTGCTCCAGAAAAATAAAGACCAGAGCCTACCAAGCACTTGTGAGACCCCAGCTACAGTGTAGAATACCGAGCTGCGGTCTAGAACCCTCTCACTGTCACCAGTGTTGAAGATCTGGAAAGGGTACAGAAGGCTGCTGAACGTTTCATCCACCAAGATTACGTGAAGAGCATATCTTCATCACAACTACAGTAGTCTACACCCTTAAAGGGATGGTCCAGGCTGGAGATATTTATATCTCAATAAATAAAGTAAAATTCACAAAGCGAAATGCTGAAAATTTGATCAAAATCGGATAACAAATAACAAAGTTATTGAATTTTAAAGATTCACATTTTTCCGGTGAAACAATTCTTGGCATGTCTCTATGAATATTCATTAGGTGGGCTGATGATGTCGTATCCCCACTTGTTCTTTTGTATTTTATTATATGAAATTAGGTTTATTCAAAAAATTTCTACCAAGAACTAAAATATTTGGATTGACGACTAAAATGCATTAGTTATTTATTGCCGCAAATTATTTCATCATAATGAAGACATATCATTTATACATACATGTACGAAAAAATGAAACATTTATGATTTCACGTTATAACATAAGAAAAGGGAAAGTGGGGATGTGACATCATCAGCCCACCTACATGTAATGAATATTCATGACAATGTGCATATAAGTTATAACTGCTTTCACAAAATATTGATAAAGCTTACAATTCAATAACTTCATTATTTGTTATCCGATTTTGATGAAAATTTCAGCATTTTGCTCTGTGAATTTTACTCTATTTATTAAGATATAAATATTTTTAGCCCGGACCATCCCTTTAATCTTGGTCTACTCCACTCTTGCCATCTTTCTTCAAAAATCTACCATAAAATAGTGGATATTCCACTCCCTATCAATCTTACAGCATCTCCCTTTATAGGCAGACGAGATCATCCTCTCAAGCTCACCATACGTGATGCTTCCGTAGTAGACGCTTTTAAACGCTCCTTCTATCCTCGTACTGTGAGACTCTGTAACAGACTTCCCGATGCAGCTATCAACACACCTTCCCAAAGTTACTCCTTTCCAGGCGGCTGCCTTCCCTAGTTATTAGAAGTTTGCAGCCACCTGCTGGATTTCATTTTTTATAAACCGAATGGCCATGTTTTTACTTGCACCCTCCACTTTTATTGTAAATAACCTCAAACGTCACTGTCGGCCAGTGACTGCACATTCACCCATCCCAATTTAGCTTCCAGTATGAGCTGCAACAAGGAGTATTTCTTAAAGGTTCAAGGTGCATAAATATCAGACAAAATGACTTCAACTCTCTCCCAAAAAGGTCCCACACATGAGGGTACCTTGCTTGCATGTGATGCATGAATTCATCAGTTCTATAGCACTGCACACATAATAAAGCCAGGTAACGGTACTCCACAAATAAAAAAAATACTGAACGGGTAGAATCCAAGGGTAATATCCAAGATTATGATTTCCAAAATTCTTTATGACCCTATAAACTTATTTTTTTAACCCCAAAACATCCCGTAAAGGAGAGATAATTTTTACTGAAAATATAGCAGCCAACATGACACATGCGGTGTGTCGCAATTCAGCGGCTCTCGCACGCTACAGTGTATGACTTTTGAACGCGCGATGCGCTAAATGGCATGCCTATGTCTACCTCGGGCGATGTTCGTGCAGGCTCCACTCCACTTCACTACCGCTACACTCCGCTCCACCTACCCGAACATCGGGACCGTGAACCATTTCGGATATACCGAGTCACAAAGGTGGGATGGCAATCAAGATAATCGTAAAAATTAAACAAAAAAAATATAACGAAAAAGATGATTGACTTAATATCTTACTCTACGCCCGTATTTCACTCCGTTTCCATCCTCCGGTTATCCTCAAAATTGGTGATTTTGGGCCAGTATCTTTTTCCTCACACGTATTATTCACGGCCGATTTCAAAACATCGCGATCGGTTTGACCTGCGACCGATCGCTATTGGTTTGAGTAAGATATTAAGTCAATAATCTTTTTCGTTATATTTTTTTTGTTTAATTTTTACGATTATCATGATTGCCATCCCACCTTTGTGACTCGGTATATCCGAATGGTTCACGGTCCCGATGTTCGGGTACTTCCCCAACGTTACGCGTCCGTAACGATGGGGAAGTACAATAGGAAACAAGATGGCGGCGTAAACATCGGGCAAGTCTCTTCCGTCTTTTCACAATATTTTTCTCATTTTTTTTAATGATTTCTTGTTTAAAAATAAAACCGAGAGCGTAGAAATGTCGGAAATGAAGTTTTATCCCATGTACATGATTTAGGGCTAGATCTTTTAGAAAGAAAGTAGAAATCTTGGGGGCGAAAGTTTCAGGTTTTTCAGCGGTATGTGGAGATGAAAAGGAAGGAATACCTGGCTTCGTTAGAAGTAAGCATACGTTAGTAAATGATTTTTACTCTCTAGAAGCCTCCTGGCTAGGCAGGGGATGACATAGACCAAAAGATTCGGTCTATTTTATTGGTTGTTCCGCAGAACTCTGTTGGCTCCACTAACCAATTACAGAGATCGAAGTTCTAACTCGATCTGTACAGGGACTAAATGGCCATGTTTAAGTATTAAGTGCGGATAAACCAGGGAAGTGGGAGTTGCGCGACAGCAGAAGTCACTGTTTTTCTCCTTTTAAAGTTTTATTTTTTCCCGTTTTGGTGGATTTCAGGCCAAAATGGAATACTAATCTTTATTTTGGCCCAGTTCTTTTACATATTTTTGTAAAAGACAAAAATCGATGAGCCCCGTCGGGGGGATTTTGCATTGTTTACCCCCTAATGGCGGCTGCACGATCGCAACACATACATTTCAAGATTTTATGAATATTGAGATGGAATTTGAAAATGAACATTGCAATTAAAAATAGGCAAATAGGGTCGAAGTTATATTTAACAAACATTGCATTGGTCATGTTGGTGCAAACTACAAATATCACAACCTGAAGTATCATTTTGTGAAAAGAAATTTTAGAACAAAATGAAATTGAAAAAATAGATAATAAAATAAAGGGAAAGAGTTCCATTACCGGTAGACCAAAAGCTTCGGTCTTTGTTATGTTGGTTGTTCCGCTGAACTACGTTGGCTCCACTCACCAAATACATGTACATAGACCAAAGTTCTAGCGCTATCTGTACAGGGGACTCAATGGCCATATGTTTATGTACTTAAGCTCGGATAAAACATGGAAGTGAAGTTGCGCGACAGCCAAAGTAAGTCACTGTTTTTCCCCTTTTAAGTTTAGTTTTCACCGTTTTGGTGCATTTCAGGCCAAAACTGAATAATAATCTCTATTTTGGTTCAATTTTTTTTCAATATTTTTATGAAATAAAGACAAAAATCGATGTGCAACATCGGGGGGATTTTGCATTGTTCATCCCCTAATGGTGGCTAAACGATAGCGAGCCATCTGTGTACGAGGAGAAATTTAAAAATAAAAAAAAAATTGAAAAACTCCTCGAAACAGACGGCTGCCAGCTGTCTAGAGTTCCATATGCACCCCCCACCAAATAATAGTGATTTTTTTGATGAATTCTTGTTTAAAAATAACAACGAGAGCGTAACAATGTCGGAAATGAAGTTTTATCACATGTAGTAACTAGTATGTACATGATTTATGGCTAGATGTTTTAGAAGGAAAATAGAAATCTCGGGGGCGAAAGTTTCACTTTCAGGGTTTTTTTGCGGTACACGCCATGCACGCAGATGAATAGGAAGGACTCCCTGGCTTCATTGAGAGTAAGCCTACGTTAGTAAATGATTTTTACTCTCAAGAAGCCGCCTGGCTAGTCAAGACCTCTTCCCGCTTTTTATAATTATGATAGTTGATATTGTACAACGCCTACTAAGCTTGTTGTACGCGAGCAAATGGGAGGCTGAATGTCAAACATTCGTACCGTTGCACAAAAGACGTACCATCCAAAATGTACCGTCCAAAATGTACCGTTGCACGGCTTTAGGAGGTGACGTCACAATACGATTCAATTCATTGCGCTCAGTAAAAATGCAGGTGCAATACGCATATAGCCTGCTGGCTAAATGCGCAATGCTGCCCGAGGTGTTCGCTTGTGGGATTTTGCTTTTCGCTTTCCACATTTTTGCTCCCTTTTCATAGATTACTGCAGGAAAAACTCTTTGTTTTTTCATAAATTCGCTAAACTCTGAGGCGTTGTACAACACAAATAGCGAATATTCTTATTCGTGCGATGGTGCGAGATTTCGCATTCGGTGAAAGAAAGAAACACTCTATTCAACTCGGCTAACGCCTCGTTGAATAGAGCATCTTTCTTTCACCTCATGCGAAATCTCGCACCATCGCACTCATGCCTATTCGCTATTTGTAATTGTATACTAGCGAGAAGCGCTGAACATCATGTCCATGAACATGTCGACAGTCAAATCTACTTGCTTGGCATGTATGATGGGGTGTCCAAACTTCGCGCACTTTTCAAAAATATTCATCAGGCTGATTTTTTTTCACAACATATTCATAATTCATACAAAAAGAATTCAAGAAATAGTTACCACATTGACGGCAAGATCGTAAAGTATAAAATCATGGACGAAAATGTGAAGTAGGTCAAGGGCTTTCGCCGGTATCGCGATCTCAAAATTCTATTCCGATCGGCGAATGCGCGCTGTGCTGGAAAACCGTTCAGAAAAAGTGTGACCTAACTTCGCGGACCAAAGTTTTTGTGGAGATTTAAACAGAAACTCAAGCTGAAAAAGTGAAAAATTTATATCAGATTGATGGCAAAATGCTATAGAATCGGTTAGTACCATATTTAACTCACATTTTTGATGATTTATGATTGCAAAATGGTGATATCGTGATGCTTGTTGAGAATATCAGATTTCTTCAAAACGGGCGCTAACGGCGACAAATTTGCCGATCTTTTGCCAATATTTTCATGAATACTGAACTCATCCTAAAGAAACTTACACCAAAGGGTAATTTTAGGTCGCTTTTCACGTTGGTGATGTCAGATTTTAAGGATATTGGCTAGTTTTTTAGATAATGACCGTCCGCGAAGTATAGTATGGACACGCGCGAAGTTTGGACTCACTGCCATACCATTATTGTTAGTCTAGTCTAACTAAACTGTACATGTCAAATGGGGAAAGGAAGTTGTGAGGAAACTTACAAGTCATTTTACAAGACTTCAGAATACCCCCCACCCCCCCCCCCCCTGGGCTGGGCTACGAACACCGCCTCGCAGACCCGGGCCGTGACGGCCGGCAGCGCGGCGGAGGTAGCTAGTCCAAGATCCAACGCTATGCCTATGAAGTTTTAATTTTTAGAATCCCATTCATCATGTTCATGACGGCGGGGAAATGGTTAGGGGGTCAACTTTCTCAGGAAGTAAATACATTGAGTAACAAGACATAAGTCAAACATTTCACAAAAAAACATACATGATATTACCTAGTACATTCTTCTCTAATATTTGATGCAACGTCGTTGTTTTAGTTTGGCTCTCGTTTAGAAAATAAATCATCCAAAGTTTCAGTAACAAAGCGACATGTATTTCGCCATTTTGAAACCGTAGAGCCTAAACAGGTATAGTACGCATGCGCACATCAGATGAAAACATTACGGCCCTCAACGGCGATAAACCATACATGTTGACTGTGAGAATAATTATAAATGGGCTGAGATGTTCGTTGACAAGTTTGCCTGGAAAGTTTAACCGTTAAGAGAACACGTAGATAACATAATTTACTGAGAATAAAATGACGCGAATGAAAGAAAGTGAGAGTAATACCAAAAATAATAATCTATTCATAATTAATGATGTGGGGGCGTCGTTGTCTAGTGGTAATGACTCTCGTCTTTCAATCTGGATTCGACTCCCAGCCCCTCCCAGCCAGGGCGTGTTTCCTTCAGCAAGAAATTTACCAACATTGTGCTGCACTCAACACAGGTGAGGTAAATGGGTACCCGGCAGGAAAAAATTCTTTGAATGCCAGAGCGCCTGTAGGCAGCACATCTATATCAGGCGGGGTTAATAATGCGCAGTCGAGTACATATACGTGCTCAATAAATGTACAATTATTATTATCATCATCATTAATTTTTTACCATTGTGTAAAAACAATGGAGAGGAAATCAATAATCATTTAGAAACCAAATATAAAAAAGCTAAATATCAATTCAAATATATAACATTGAAAAACAGGGACGGCGCCAACGGGAGGGGCAGGGGCGACCGCAGGTATGATTTTTTTAAAACAGAAAAATTGGAGAAAATTAAAGGTTCCCCAGAGCTATCTACCCTTTGGAAAAATTGGTGATGCCGAAAAAATGTCTCTGCCGGGAATCGAACATATATATATATATTACAGTGCATCCCACAAAAAACGAAACCGAGATTAATCACAAATTCAATAGACAAATGACCTACGTATTGTATAAGCTTAGAATCTCCTTTTCATCTAAAATTCTTAGATTATTTATCATTCACGCAATTTGAAGAGGGGATATCAAAAAGTCAATTAAGTTTAAAAAAAAAGACCCACATTTTTAAAAAGTTCAATATCTGCTCTTTAATTTGATACGTCAATTATTACAGAAAATGGTCAAGAAATAACAAAGTTCTTGTTATTTGAAATAAGGCTTGAATTTCAATAATTTCATAAAATGAAGAGATTTTACGGGCTAGCGTTCAGACTCACTCGACACTCCGTTTTGTTGACGATCAGCCATGCATTAAGTCTTTTGTTAACCGTGCGATAGCTTCTGTTGGAAACCGGTGAAAACACGTTTATTTAATGCAACTATAAGTGGACCGAGACGGGTTCAAGGTCGGTTAATGGGTTTACATCTGCGAATAGGTTAGGTGGGGGTGGTCTGGGGGCGGCCGCCGCGGCCCGAGTCCTATACCAGAGACTATACCTCTGGACTCTCTGGAGGTAGTTTCTGGTATTTTCGCTGAAAGGTGGCCCGAAGTTTTTTTTTTTTTTCGTGTTACATGTGATTTCTCTCCTACCCGAGGCAGGAATAAAAATTAGATGAGTTTGGCGCCTATAGCTCCCATGTGAATTAAAGATGAAGGCGCCCCTGAACAAACATCAAATTGGAGCCCAACTGAAGGTCCAACATCAATTCGGCGCTTTTCTAGGTCGAACATCAAATTGGCATCCCGCGGTCCCCGATCGCGAGTTTAAGGAGGAGGAGCCGTGGTGTAGTGGTTCTGACTCTCGCCTTGTAAACATGTATAACATGTCAACATGTATAATTTAATTTTAGCTGAAATTTCTTGTCTTTCTGTTTATTTTCCTTGAGCGCTTAGATACATTCTTTGTGATAAGCGCTATATAAATAATGTTAATTATTATTAAACAGAGGGTCGTGTGTTCGAATCCCACCGCGGTCTGGCTTCCTTTGGCAAGGCGTTAATCCATGCACACTTTGCCACTCTCGACCCATCAGGTGCTAAATGAATTGGTACCCGGTATAGGATGTGAAAGTCATTGTAACTTGTCCAGTACTGTGTGCGCCTCACCGGCGACTGCCCGGAATAATCCCCAGGGAGTGGAGGATGTGCATACATTGTGTGCGGAAATTACCGATTGAATCCGATGACCGGGGTAATAATAATCTGTAAAGCGCTTTGACACGTCGTACCGATGTACTAAGCGCTATATAAAAGCGGATTGTTATTATTATTATTTAAGGTCAACTTGGCGCCCTCGATTGAATATGAAATTGGTGCCCCATATGAAAAATGAGGTTGGCGCCCCCGGTTAATCAGCGAAATTGGCGCCCCAAAGTTCGAACATCAATTTGGCGTTTCAGTTAAATTTTTTCTCATTTCCAACAAAACAGTAGACAAAATCCATCATACAGTTATAACAATTGAAATGTAATACAGAAACATGTAACGCAATATATATATATATCTATCTATCTGTATTGTATTTTGCTTTATATTGTATTGTATTTTGCTTTATATATATATATATATATATATATATATATATATATATATTAATATTATTTTAATATTATTTGCTTTATATATATATATATATATATTAATATTCATATTAATTATACATTTGAAACTTAATATGGATCATTTTAATATCGGTGGCTGAAAATAACATGCTGGAAATGGAGAGGTCCACTGCGAAGCTATGCTTGTAAATCGTAGACCCCTCAAATCAAATTATTCATTAATATTGAATTACATAATTAGAATAATGATAGTGGCCAAAAGAGGGGAAGAAAAATGTGAAATAAACAACAACATAATGCATGAAATGAGTAATTTACGAAGAATAACGAGGAGAGACGATGAGGAGAACATATCTGCATGTGGACTAAAATAAGAAAATGTTTCACAGGTGATGTATAACGAGTATGGATTTAACGAGCAAAGGAAACGGATCAAAGTTTATGCCTGGTTGAGAAGTGGTGACGAGTTCATCGGATACCAACAATAATAAAAATGACGGTAATAATATAGATAATAATAATGTTAATAATATCGATAATCACAATAAGAATAGTAATCATGATACTAATAACAAAAATAATCATGATAATAGTGATAATTTTGACAATAAAATAAGGGACAATCTAAGTACAAGGAGAGCTATGTTTTATACGTAGCCAATAAAAATGTCTTAAGTTTTCTTTTGAAGACTGCGAGTGAGGGGGAGTTTTTCATATCTATGCGCAAAGTATTCCAAAATTTAGGACCTTCAAAAATGAATGAATTTTGTGCTGAAAGTGTTTTTAGTAAAGGTAAATGAAATTCTTCAGACTGTCTAGTGGGATATTTATAAATAGTATGATTATTTATAAACATGTCATGAAAAACTAAAGGAAGGGCACCAGAATTGAATTTATACATAAATTCTTCAAGATGAAACAAGTAGAGATCGGGTTACTTTGAGAATATTATGTTCATGGAAAAGTGGATCCGAGTGGGCACGAAACGGAGCATTGCAGATTATACGAATTACTTTTTTGTGACAATATAATTTTTTCTAACAGAGTTTGATGAGTGTTTCCCCAAAGCAAAAGTCCATAATTTAGGTAGGGTAAAACAAGAGAATAATAAAGAATAAGCAAAGATTGTTGTGGAAGATGTGATTTAGTCTGTTAATGATATGTAATGATAACTAATATTTCGAGAGATTGTTTTGCAAATATTTTCGATATGTAATTTCCAGGAGAGCTTGCTATCAACCAAAACACCTAAAAATTGGAGATGAGAAACCTGCTTAAGTGGGGTATTGTCAAACATAATTTGAGTCGGTAGGGAAGCTAAGGAGTTACTAAATAATATGTAATTCGTCTTCAAAATATTTAATGACAGTTTATTGGTTCATATCCATCCTCCAGGTCGAACATCAATTTTGCACCCCCTCCCCGCCTCGATTTTAACTAGGTCAATTTGGTGCCCCCTCATTTAAGGTCAATTTGGCGCCCCCTCATTTAAGGTCAATTTGGTGCCCCTTCCCTCTGGCTGAATATCAATTGGCGCTCCAATGGTCGGACATGAATTTGCCCCCCCCCCCCTTCCCAGGTGGAACATCAATTTGGCGCCCCCAAGCATGCAGGTCAACATCATATTGGCGCCCTCGCTCTTTTATTACTCCCGCCCCCCCCCCCCGGCCCCCCCCGGCCCGCTCTCTCTCTCTCTCTCTTCTCCTCTTCTCTCCTTTTCCTCTTTCACCCCTTTTTCCTTTCTCTTTCTGTTTTCTGCGTTCCCCTTTTTTTTCTAATCCTTTCTCCCAATTCCCTCTTCCTTTTTTCTTTCTTTTCCCTATTTTCTCTTTTCCCTTCCCTTTTCTTTTCCTTTTCGTTCCCCTTTTTTGGCCCCCCCCCCCCTTTTCGCCTACCCGGCTGTCCCGGGCCCCGGGGGTCTGAGGCCATGCAGAATACAAGCATGATAAACATGTTCCCTTTCGAGTCAGTATATATACAAATTTTAGCTCGTGCTTCGCACTTGCGTTTATCATTCATTAAGATACACACCGGGGATACACAGTTCCATCTTTTTATACGTGCTTAAAAATATTTTCATATCACCATATAAACAAATTCAACTCGCGCTTCGCGTTTGCAATAATTGTTTATTGAGATACATACCATGTTCATAAGAACATGATGAAACTGTTCAGTTTTTCAGATCGAAATATGTATTTAAAAAAAATCAGCTCACGCTTCCCGCTCTCGGATGTTTAAATATACACATCCTGTTCAATTTCAATAAGTGGTCCCTTTTCAGTTATAAGTACATCAAAAATTCCAGCTCAGGCTTATCGCTCGCATTATTAATTTTGAAGTTAAATACGCAACTTGATTTTGAATAGACAAATAATTGCTCAGAAAGTTCTCAGGACTGAATACGGTACGAAATATAAACAAGTGGAGCGCCTCTGGCTGTTTCGCCTGCATTACGCGATTCAACACTGTTAAAAATAATTCAAACAGTGCTGTTTACTATGTGAATCGCACAGTAGTTGTTTAAACAGTTTAAACAAGTGTTTAAAATCTTAAATAACCATGCTTCAATTAACTACTGTGCCATTCACATAGTAAACAACATTGTTTAAATTATTTAAAACAGTGATTAGTAGCAGTGATGACTTTGAAAAAAAAACTATCAAATAATTATTCACAAAAAACACGATTTCATATAATAATATACTACGTTCATTGACCTTAAATGACCTTTGACCTTGATCATGCGACTTTCGCACGGGATGTTCAGTGATATTCATTTTGATTACTCATATTTCCAAGTTTTATGAACTAGATCCATAAACGTTCAAAGTTACGATGGCAATTCCCAACATGGCCAAAGTTCATTGACCCTAAATGACCTTTGACCTTGGCCATGTGTTCTGAAACTCGTATGGGATGCTCTAGCTGTGATACTTGATTAATATGTCCAAGTTTAATGTGCTAGTAATTCAATACCATGCATGTCCCTGGGAAGCGGGGGTGCAGCGTGTATTATTATCCATAGGTAGCAGTACCATTGGCGGCGGAGCAGAGGATTATCTTTTGTGTTTGGGGGGGGGGGGGGACGCAACAATAGACGTCCCCCCCAAACACAAAAGATAATCCTCTGCTCCGCCGCCAATGGGTAGCAACCCCAGGAATTCTGGACGGTGTGACAAAATGGAAAAATGTAACCAAAATTATCTACATTTTTTAAAAATAGAAATCCTTGCTTTTTTGTCAAATTTCTCGGGACGAAAATGACCTTCATTTTGGAATGAAATTTTTTTTTTGCTTGTCAAAATTACATCAGCACCATGAGTGGAAATGGCCAGGGGGGGGGGGGCGCGTCCCCAACTTTTTTGAAAGAGGGGATACAATGTCAAATGTCTCCCCCGCCCCACTTCTTTAGGAAGGGGCAAAGAAAAGAAAAAAATGAGTGAAAGAAAGAAAGAAAAAGACAGGAAAATAAAGGAGAAAAAAGAAAAGGAAAAATAAGAGGAGGAATTAAGACGAGTGAATAAAATAAGGTGAGGGGAAAACATTTTTTATGTCACCATATAAAATTTTCGCTCACGCTTCGTGCTCACATTGTCTATTCTATGAGATAGATGTCTTGCTCACCATAGGTTGATATGGAGTTTAAAATATAAAGTTTTGAAGTCTATATACAAAACATTTCTCAGACATCGAGCTTCATTATTTTGTTTGATTTACAAATTTATTTGTTTTAAAGTGCTCCAAAATGTCAGTTTTATGGTCAGCTCGCGATGCGCGCTAGCATTATTATTTTGGTTGGTCAAGTTCTTATTCTCATCGTGTATTCCATAAAATTCTCAAAATATCTTTTTTTAGGTTTGATTGCCGAAACGTATATCAGCTCGCGCTGCGCGCTCGCATTTTGAGTAGTGAGTTATGTAAACCCATATTAATTCTAATAAACTACTTTAAATCCCCTTTCATGACATTTTATCAAAAAATTCGGCTTGCGATTTGCACTCGCACTATTTTTGTTAAACATATATTAACCCTTGCATCCTTTTCATAATTACAAAAATGCTTAAAATGTCCAGGTTTTGGGGGCCATATATTATCAACGAATTTCGCATTTTAATGAGGCTTATTAGATTAATTAATAAGATAAGATTTTTATGAATTCCTAATAATCAAATTGTCCCTTTTTCAGAATAGAATATCGACAAGGTTTATCTCGCGCTTAGGAAGAGGAACAGGGGTATTATTTTCATATGATGACAAAATATAGGCCTACTTATAATGTCCCGGTCCTAGGTCAAGATAATAATTTTAAAAAATATCAGCTCGCGCTTCGCGCTCGAGTCATTTATTAAGTGCGATCCATATCCAATTCAGAACATTCCTACATAGTGCTTGAAATTGTGCATTAATTTACCCTTTTTCAGATCGGAATATCAAATATTTTCAGCTCGCGTTTCTCGCTCGCATTATCGTTTTTAATTAAAAAAATGTAGGCCTGTTTAGAATTCCCAGATTCGAGATCTAAATCTATACACGCGCACGCATTTTATTGAGATACACAGCTTGTTATTCATTTAAAACGTGCTTAAATTATCTGGTTTCAGATCAGAATATCAAAAATATTTTGCTCGCTCTTCGCGCTCACATTATTAATGTAGAAAGATATACAATTTCCCTCCCTTTTCCTGATTTACAAGATATAAACATAGTGTCCCGTTTAAAGGTGTAAACCTCAATTTTGTTTCTGCTCGCGCTTAAAGGGATGGTCCGGGCTGAAAATATATATATCTAAATAAATAAAGTAAAATTCACAAGCAAACTGCTCAAAATTTCATCAAAATCGGATAACAAATAACAAAGTTATTGAATTTCATAAAAATCTTTAAAAATACAGTTATATGCACATCGTCATGAATATTCATTAGGTGGGCTGATGTCACATCCCCATTTTCCTTTTTCTTATGTTATTACATGAAATCATAAATTTTTCATTTGTTCATACATGTGTAAATGATGTTTCTCCATTACGATGAAATAAGTTACGGCAATAAATAACTAATGCACTTAATCAGTTGTCAATCCAATTGTTTTAGTTCTTGTTAGAATTTTTTTGAATAAACCTGATTTCATATAATAAAATACAAAAGAACAAGTGGGGATATGACACCATCAGCCCACCTAATGAATATTCATAAATACATGCCTAGAACTGTTTCACCGGAATAATGCAAATCTTTAAAATTTAATAACTTCGTTATTTGTTATCCGATTTTGATCAAATTTTTAGCATTTTGCTTTGTGAATTTTATTCTATTTATTGAGATATAAATATCTTCAGCCTGGACCATCCCTTTAATACTCACATCAATTGTATAATTGTATACCTATCCTGCATGTTCATGATTACAAAAAGTGCTTCGAATATTATGTCCAGTTTTTAGGTCGGGATGTCAAAAATTTTCAATTATAGATTGTTAAAATGTGCATTGTCTTCATGGGTAACTGCAAACAGTCCTTCAGGTTCCTTTTCGATCAGGCAAGAAAGGATATTAATTATTTGTTTCATATGCATCTTGAAACAAATCTTCAGGATTTCTAATATTGCTCGAAATGTTCAATTTAATTTTTCAAGGACAAAATACATAAAATTTTCCTAAATCTTAGCTAGCGCTTCTCACTCGCACTTGCTATCTGTGTTGGAACTGTGATAGTTGTAGGTGGTTTTGTTGTGGTGGTTGTTGCTGTTGTCGTTGTAGGAGCTGTGACAGGTGTTTATGCGTGTGAGGGTGTGTGTGTGTGTGTGTGTGTATAAGGACCATTGAACTCAATAATCCCCCCCCCCACCTTTGAGGAGAGATTTCCGCCCATGTTCAGCACCCCCATTCAAAAAAAAAATTCCCAGGGCCCTGTTCATTACTAAATACCCCTATGGCCAAAGATCATTGACCCTAAGTGACCTTTGACCTTAGTCATGTAACCTAAAAACTTAGGCAGGTTTTTCAGTGATCCTTTTTTTTTTTTAATAATTCTGTTTTTATTATACAAATTGAAATAAATCACAAAATTTACAAATGATTAATAGGTGATTGCAAATCACATAAACACAATTTAGTTACACAAAAAATAACAACCATAATAATAATTAAAAAAACCTACCCACTTATCCTCCCCCATCCCCCCCCCAAAAAAAAAGGAATGTGGCAATGTGATGACCTAATATCAGTGTTATCTAAACAAAGATAGGTGATTTGGTAAATAAAGTAGACAAAGCAAAATATACAAGTTATGATTATATGAAGTGGTTTCCAAACAACTATTCATATAGGATTAAAAAGCACAACTGGTTATCCAAGACGACATAATTATGGAGGTTTTTAAACGAATACTAGTAAGTATATCAAGGTGACTGAGATACAAGTTGCATGAAAAAATGGGATCTGATGTCTACAACCATATAACCAATACAGTGCAGTATTATTAAAAAATGGGACACTAAACCTGTTATACAAAATATACAGTGTTAGTTATCATGCAACCTGCTGACATTTTTGACAACCAAATTATAAGGTGAATCGCCACTTCTTAAAGTGAGCGGGCAACTTATTTTTTTTCTTAGCTTGCCTATCAAATATTCCAAGTCTTGTTGTTTTTTAACAAATGTTTTAAAAAGAGCAAAACTTGGAGGATTATTCTTAAATTTACATGTATGAATATAATACTTCAAAAGTAAAAAAAGGTATGAAATGAACTTATCAGTTGAGAGTCCGAACATTTTTTCAAAATTAGAACCATTTATTTGAACATTATTTTGGGAAATTTTCGTTAAAAGGGATTGCCAAATAGGAATTACCCTTTCACATTCGCAAAAAAGGTGGATAATTATTTCCTCACTTTTATCACAGAAAACACAATTGGGTGAATCTTAGTTTTTCAGTGATACTTCATTACCCTATTGTACAAGTTTCATGAACTAGGTCCATATATTTCATAAGTTATGATTACATTTCAAAAACTTAACCTTTGGTTAAGATTTTGACATTGATTCCCCCAACATAAGTTCATTGACCCTAAGTAACATTTAACCTTGGACTTGTGACCTGAAACTCAGGCAGGATGTTCAGTAATACTTGATAATCCTTGTGTCCAAGTCTCGTAACCTAGATCCATATACAATGTACTGCTAAGTTATGATGTCATTAAAAAAAACTTAACCTTAGGTTGTGACGGCATCGCAAAAGCGGCGCCTATTTTCATAAACTCGCTCTGCTATGCAGGCGAGACAAATTGGGCTTGCATTATTCATTTAGGCTTTATAAAATACCTTTCTTGTTTGTAAAATAAAGATATAAAGCTTCATTCTTTATTAAGGACTATCTTCTGATAAAAAATAATATTCCACTTTAACATGTAGCGGACGATCTGGACAAATGTTGACAAATACATTTTTCTACCCCAGCCTATTGGCAAAAGCTTGATCCGCCCCTGCTCATACAGCTGCCTATTTGAAATGGACCTACATGTTGTAAGTCCATGGTTCCCCAAAAATATATGGGGTGGAGACTGGTTGAGAGGGAATATGAACAGGCGATTGCATTTGTGGGAGAATTTATATTATATATCAATTGATATTCCATTGTTATGCAGTTTGGAGACGATGATGTATTTCAGTTTATAGCAATATTATTTAATCATAAAACATTTTTCAATTCAACCTTCATTTCCAAATGTTTATTAAATGTAAAAGCATAGGAGGATCCAGGGGGGCGAGGGGCCCTTTGCGGAGCAAAAAAAAGGGGAAAGAAAGAAAAAAAAAACAAGGGGAAAGAGAGGAGAGAGAAAAAAAGAGGAGGAAGACAAGTGAATAAAATAAGGTGAGGGGAAGACTTGGAAAATTTAGCATTAAAAAATCGTACATGTCAATATAATAACATTTTCGCCCGCACTTCGCTTGTATTGCATGTTCAATATACATATCTTGGTCAATAGGCTGATATGGAGCTTAAAATATCAAGTTTGGAAAATACAAAACATATTTCAGCTCGGAAATCACAACTTCGTCCGAAATACCTCAGTCACATTTGCTTTACGGCGGCCGTATATACGGCGAGTCGAAAACGGCCGTTCTTGTATTAATTTTTATTCAAACCACCTATATACGTAGCTGTTACGAAAAATGTTAAAACGGTTGTTTTCGACTCACTGTACTGCCACCGTGGGCAAATGTGACTGAGGTATACTCATATCAGGGGGCGGTTTCATGAAATGACTTTTATATGTTTTCTCCGATAGTTACCATAGCAACATTGCCTCTCGGGCAATCAAAATCATGGAAATTGTCAGATCTGACAGCTGGACGAAAAATCTTGATGGTTTTACCTCTCACCATTGATGTGGAGAGCGTTTCATCAAATTTTTCGTCAGACATGTTGTCAATATTTACTGTTAAAAATAATTTAAACAACGCTGTTTACTATATGTGAATCGCACAGTAGTTGTTTAAACATTTTTAAACAAGTGTTAAAAATCTTAAGCAACAAAGTTTAAATTGAAATATCTAATTATCAATAATTTAAGCATGGTTGTTTGAGATTTTAGACACTTGTTTAAACTGTTTACACAACTACTGTGCGCGGGTTCACATATATAGTAAACAGAGTTGTTTGAATTATTTTTAAGTGTATCAACTTTACTTGATTTTGATGGGATGAGAAGCAATTAATGTTCTGGGGCCTGTACAGACGCAAAGCTTATCGGAGGACATTTTTTTTTAAAGATTTTTTTTTACCGCCGTATGATTGCATTGGCTATTAATGTACAATTAATCATTTTATACTAAGAATCTCAATATGAAAACAGAGATCACGCAGGAGGAAAAAAATGCATATACGTATTGAAAACGTGATTGGATCGGTTTGAAATTATGCCAAGTTCTGGAAAATAAACCTGTATTGGCAGAAAGCTTCTTCTTCTTCTTCTTTTTTGTTTTGCTTTCTCTATGACAAAAATAGATGCATTATTGTGGATCAAATGTCAAATGTCATGGATAGTGCGTTATAAAGTGAACAAGAATAACATCGTGCATGGAATTGAGGTAAAAAAAAAGAAGAAAGAAGGTAGGCCTTTGATCTATATGTGTTTTGATATTTTACATGAAAAAATTATTTTGGATGGGATCTCGACCAAAATAGAAATAGACCTAATTGTGTATTTTCGACATTTTGGGGAATATAAAGCGATTTCTCACTAATTGGTTACACTCTTAAAATGTTGGGCCACATGTATACTGTCCACACAATAATTGGCTAAAACTTCTGGGTAGTTTTAAACCAATAAAGTGTGCTTTCGGTGAAAACTACCCATAGGGTTGGATAAATTGTTTTAACCAATATTATTGTTGTGTGGAAAGTATGTTGCCCAACATTTTAAGAGTAATAGGATATGGCCTTTTTTTTTATTTTATATATGCCGCAATCAGATTTGTAAGATATAGGGCTAGGCACATATTTTTAAGTGTTCAGTGTCTTTTCATAGAAAAATAAAAACATTAAATCAATATAAAGTTTGCAAAAATTTGCACAAAGAATCAATTGATAAAACAAAGAATCAGCAAGGCGTGGCATACATTTGAATGTTTCATATATCATAGGCGGATCCAGGGGGGCCAGAGGGCCCCCCCCCCCCCCATTGTCGGAGCAAGAAAAAAATAAAAAAAGGAAAGAAAGAAAAAAAGGAGGGAAAATATGGAAAAGGAGAGGAGACAAAAGAATAGGAGGACGACGAGTGAATAAAATAAGATAAGGGGAAATCTTGGAATGTGAAATAAATCTTTCATGTCACTATATAAAATTTTCGCTCGCGCTTCGCGCTCGCATTGCCTGTTAGGTATTTGCATATCTTTTTCAATGTGGAGCTGAAATATCAAGTTTGGAAGTCAATATACAAAACATATTTCACCTCGGAAATCGAACTTTCATCATATTTTGTGTGATTTCCAAATTATTATTTTTTAAGTGCTCTGTAACAATTTCAGTTTTATGGTCTGAATATGGTCACAGTTCACAGTTCATGATGTTGCAATAAATTCAGAAGATGTAGCTGATACCTTAAATTCCTTTTTTGTTAACTTAGGACCCTCATTGGCAAACAAACTTGACAGACCTGATGAAAATTTTGGAAAATTACTTCCCACACCCATTAACTCTTCTTTATTCTTTAACCCAACAAATGTTCAGGAATTAATTGAAATAACAAAAAATCTCAAATCAAGCAAATCACAGGGGAATGATAGAATTAGTACTTCCCTTCTTAAGCAGATCATACACCATATTGCCTCTCCTTTGTGTTATATTTTTAATTTGTCGATTAGCACCGGAATATGTCCTGATTCCCTAAAAATTGCAAAGGTAAATCCTGTTTTTAAAAAAGACAATCCGCATGAAATAACAAATTACAGGCCTATTTCTATTCTTCCCAGCATTTCCAAAATATTATAGAGAAGATTATTTACAATAGACTTTACAAGTTTCTAGATACTTTTCATTTTCTAAATTCAAACCAATATGGATTCAGGAAAGGACATTTGACTGATCAGGCTTTTATACAAATATACGATAAAATTACAAATGCAATGGCAAAAAAAGATCATATAATAGGAGTATTCATGGACTTAAAGCAAAGCCTTTGACACTCTTGACCACCAGATATTACTTACAAAACTTGAAAATTATGGAATTCGCGGAATTACACTATCATGGTTTAAGAGTTATTTGTCCAATAGAAAACAATATGCAATTCAAAATAATATTCCTTCTGATTTTCAGTTAATACAATGCGGAGTTCCACAAGGATCAATCCTAGGCCCGTTGCTTTTTTTAATATATATCAATGATTTGACTACTGTAATACCTTTGTTATCATATGTACTATTTGCAGATGACACCAACATTTTTTGTTCACATAATAGCTTAGAAACTTTAGTAGATAAAATTAACTGTGAATTGCCAAAACTATCTTTGTGGTTTAAATGTAATAAGCTTTCACTCAATATAGATAAAACAAACTTTGTATATTTCAAGTAAACACACTCACATGGTAACGAATTTCCTTCCAATATAAACATAGATAATATTCCTCTCAAAAGGAAAAGAGAAACAGAGTTTTAAGGTGTCACAATAGATGAAAATTTAAATTGGAATGAACATGTACGTTGTATAACTACTAGTATTTTTAGAAACGTAGGTATACTTTACAAAATGAAAAACATAATTCCACATACAACTCTTATCATAATATACAATTCATTAATATTACCTTATATATCGTATTGCAACATAGTTTGGGCAACATGTGCAAAAGCTAAAATTAATACAATATACTTATTACAGAAAAAAGCAATTCGAATCTGTACTGATTCCCAATATTTATCACACGCAAATCCATTATTCCATAAACTAAAGACTCTAACAGTATTTGACATAAATTCACTTCAAAGTTTACTACTTATGTTTAAGTACGTAAATAACATGCTCCCACCTTCATTCCACAATTTTTATACTCTGAATACATCTATTCATTCATACCCTACCCGTAACTCTTCACATTTCCATTTAATCAACCCCAAATTGCTTATTGCGCAGAGATCCATAAGACACCATGATCCAGATTTGTGGAACTCTCTACCAGAGTCTGTAAAACAATCTTCGTCTCTTCACTCATTTAAGGCAGACGTTAAATCTATGTTATTATCAGAATATTTGAAGTAAATTTTTTTGTGTCGTTGTATCCTTTTTTATCGTGAATTCATTCCTTTTTAGATTTAGTTATTACCAATAATATCTCCATCATGACCACCATCATCTCCATGGCCTTCATCGTCATCATCATCATCATCATCATCTTATCACCGTCACCCTCACCTTTATCATCTTCATCTTCATACTAAAAATATTGCATGAATTGATGTTTCGTATTTAAAAATATATGCCCATTCTGCTTTATAAATGTATTAATTAATTTAATTAGTTTTAGTTTGGGATTGTCATTTTTCTTCAAGCAATCTGCTTATGATGACAATCCTTTTCCTGCAAATTGTGAATATCATATGATAATTTGGTAGTTAATCATTTTTGTCTGGAATTATTTTTTTTTAGTACACTTTATTATGATTCATGCCAAATATGCTAACATATTTGTTTATTATGTTATGGAAAATGTATTATACAAATGCTCCATGGATGCAGAAGAAAACAATAAATCAAATCAAATCAATATTAACATTTTCTGATCGCTCTGCGCGCTCGCAAATGTTGATTTATCAGGTATATACCTATTATTTTCGTGTATTCCATAAAGTTTTTATCCCTTTTCAGGTCTGATTGTCAAAACGTATCAGCTAGCGCTGCACGCTCGCACTTTGATTGACGAGTTATGTATGTCTAAATATTGATTATACAACAAACTAATTAAAATCCCATTTTCATGACAGTTTATCAAAAATTTCGGCTCGCGATTTGCGCTCGCATTAACGGTTAAATTAACTGATGCATCCTATTCATAATTACAAAAGTGCTTGAAATTTCCAGTTTTCATGCCATAATATCATCAGATTTCGTGCCTCATTATGCATTAATAAATAAGATATTAATTCAATGATTAAATTGTCCCTTTTGTTTCATCTCGCGCTTAGCAAGAGGAATAAAAAGATATAGTCATCATTTTCATATGATGACAATCATGTTCTAAGGATGTCCCGATCCTATATGTTACTAAAAGTAATAATAATGAAAAATATCAGCTCTTTATTAACTGCGATCCATATCCACCTCACAATTTTCCTACAAAGTGCTTGAAATTGACCCTTTATTAAGATCTTAAGCTCGCGCTTCGCGCTCGCTTTGATTTTCATGATAAAAGATGTATTTAGAATGCCTATAGATTCTCGGTCTAAATCAGAAACACGCGTGCGCATGTTTATTTAGATACCCAACTTGTTCTCTGTTTAAATCATTATCCAGATTCAGATCGAAAAATTTCTGCTCGCACTACGGTCCTCGCATTATTAATATAGGAAGATCTCCTATTACTCATCCTTTTCATGATTTACAATATATGAATAGAGTGTCCCGTTTTTAGGTCTAAGTCTCGAATTTTTCCGCTTGCGCTTCGCGCTCGCATCAAGTGTTATATAGCGATCCTGTTCACGATTACAAAAATTGATTAAAATTTTCAATTTTTTATGTAGAAATTTCAAAAATTTTCAGCTCGCGCTTCGCGCTCGCATTATTCTATTGTTGATTATGTAACGTCTTCATGGCTAAGTGCAATAATTAAGCAGTCCTTAACAGGTACCTTTTCGATCAGTTTAAAACGTATATAAAAATTTTCTGCTCGCTCTTTGCGCTGGCATTATTAATGTAAGGATGATCACCAATTTCTCATCCTTTCCAAGATTTACAAAACATGAATAGAGTGTCTCGTTTTTAGGTCTAAATCTCTGAATTTTCCGCTCGCGCTTCGCGCTCGCATCAATTGTTTAGTTATATATCTATTCTGTTTAGATTACAAAAAGTGCTCAGAATTTCCATTCTTAAGGTAAAAATGTCAAACTGAAATTTCAGCTCGCGCTTCGTGCTCGCATTATTTGATTGTTGAAATATGTAACGTCTTCATGACTAACTGCAGGTACATTTTCCATCAGTTCAAAACGTGTATCAAAAATTTCTGCTCGCGGCTTCGCGTTCTTAGTAATAACTTAGTTGCATACACATCTTTTTTCAGGATAACATTGCCCAGAATTTTAAAATTTTAGGAAAAAATACCTTAAATTTCAAAAAAATTTAGCTCGGGCTTCGCGCTCGCATTATATAAATAAGGATTATGATATCATATGTTGATTTATAAGAATAAAGCTAAGAAGTGACATTATA
This sequence comes from Lytechinus pictus, assembly GCF_037042905.1. Lineage (NCBI taxonomy): Eukaryota > Metazoa > Echinodermata > Echinoidea > Temnopleuroida > Toxopneustidae > Lytechinus > Lytechinus pictus. The sequence continues at coordinate 2,567,354 of NC_087262.1, forward strand.
TTAGGACTACCCCTTCAAAGAAACAAACAAAAATCCTCTTCGAGCGGCCGATAGGGGAAAATATGGCTTTAAAAAATTCCGCCCCCCCCCCCTATTGGCGAAGGCTGGATCCGCCCCTGTATATATTGCAATTATGATACACGGGTCATATTAACCATTACCTAAGTTGAGTAGGCTCAGGAGAAATGGCCAATGCCACTAACCTCGGGGAAAAAAGAAGAAAAACAAATACCCATTTGACCACTGGCGTAAATCCGTGTTGATGGGTGGGGGGGATGACTGAAATATTTGTTTTGCAATCATGTTTTTAGATATGCAAGGAATTGTCATTGATATGTCCACAGTGGCGTACATTGGGGGGGGGGGGCACCAGCAAAATGTTTGAATCACTGAGTGAGTGCGCTAGTGAGCGCGCGAAGAGTGCTCAGTTGCCAGTTATACTGACCTAATAGAGACATTTTAAGGACAATGTTATTAAACGGATATGTATCTCACTGATCAAATAATGCGAGCGCGAAGCGCGAGCTGATTTTTTTTATATTCACACCTAAAAATGGACATTATAATCAAATTTGTGTAATCATGATAGGTACCTGTCTCGCTAAGCAATGCGAGCGCGAAGCGCGAGCTGAAAATTTAGATAATTCAGACCTGAAGTGGGGCATTTTAAGGTTTCTTTGTAGGAATTAACTAGGACCATACGTATTTCATTAACCAAATGATGCGAACGCGAAGCGCGAGCTGAAAATTTTTTATATTCAGATCAGAAGAAATGAAGAGCAGACATATCTCACCAATCCACTAATGCGAACGTAATCACGGACAGGAAATTTTTCATATAATACGAAGACCTTAACTTGGGGCAATCACTTTTTGAGTCATGAAAAAGAAGCATATGTCACTACATAAAACAATGATAACTCAAGTGCTAGGAAATATATTTGGTTTATATTGAATTGAAAACTGGATGTTTTAGTACAATATGATTATATATATCTCGTTAAGCAGACAATGCGAGCACAATGAAGACGTAGGCCCTGGGCAAATTATGTTTCATAAAGTTATGATAAAATGTTTCTTATGTAATGTAACATAACATAATTATAATATAATATAACATTATAATGAATAATATTTTTTTCTTTCCCACTACGTTTCTCTTCCTTTCTCCCTCTTTTCTCCTTTCCTCCCTTTCCCCGTTTTTTTTTTTGGTCAGCCGATGGGGGGGGGGGGGGGGATGTGCCCCCCATGCCCCCCGTAATTACGACACTGTATGTCCATATGGCAAATTCCCCTCCAATATTATTATCTTTTTTACCCCACGATGGTTTAATGGTTTTATTAGAGATTACATTCAAATTTTTTTGACATTCCATCTTATTCCCTTCCCAAAGACCCCAACATTGATGAATTGGAAGAAACGGGGGTTTCTCTTTAATTTTATAATAAGGATATAAGTATTTCGTTTGGAAATGGTGAACTGGCTCTTTATTTGCATTTTATGATTCAATAATATTGTTTCATTTGTTATGCGGTATTTTAGGAAGAATTTTCACCAATAAAACAATTATCTCTTGTGATTTTTTTTTCTTTTTTTTCGTAAAAAGTGGGGGGATGTTTGTACAGGCCATCCCCCCTCCTCGAAAAGTAGGGGGATATATCCCCCCCAGTGGCGTAGACAGGTTCGTACACCTGGGGGGGATGACTGGGCTGCCAACGCTAGTGAGGGCGCGAAGCGCCCGAGCGAGGGAGCGAAGCGACCGAGCGGGGGGAGGGTGTGGGAGGGGGGTGTCCCCCGTCCCACGGTAGGGAGCTTTTGCAATTTTGAACTTGAAATCGTGCAATCTGATGCATACTTAATGCGGTAAAATAACACACTCAAGCGCGCACGCACACACACACACACACACACACCCTCACACACACACACACACGGGTGCGCGCACCACACACATACTACGCCTTGAATGGACAGACATACATCGACAAGATCTACACACCGTGGCATACGAATACAGAATGGACTGACACATAGTATTGCATATTGAACCACACTACGTATTTATTTATCTCTGTGAATTTTGCTGTTACACCTCTTCAGAAAAAAAAACAATGTCAACTGTGTACACGCAGGTATAGTCTTTGTTGTCTTGATATGGGTATGTGGTTATGAATGAAAACAGCCTCTGTGGCCATTTGTGAATAGAACACATAAACAACAAACAAATAACAATATGTCTGTTCATTATAAAGCATAATGAATACGTACATACTATGCTTTTTTTTAACCTCAAAGAAACAGGCATAGTATCCATAGATGGATATTGGCTGGCGGCTCATTAACATACAGATACAAAAAACATAAACAGTATCACTATGATCCATGGAGTAACAATACTGCTTTGTAAGTTTGTGAAGAAATCGGAACCATAACGGCATTGCATCGTTTCAAATTAGGGCATTATTTACTTCTATTTGATCTCAGTCTTATAATAGTAATAATAATAATAATAATAATAATAATAATGATAATAATAATAATTAATAATAATAATAATAATAATAATAATAATAATAATAATAATAATAATAATAATAATACAAATAAAAAATAATACTAATACAAATAAGAATGCTAATACTAATAGGTTCCTTTTATCTTGCATTTCAAGACGGTAAATTCACACTGCGCTTTATTATTATTATTATTATTATTATTATTATTATTATTATTATCATCATCATAATTATTATTATTATTAATATTATAATTGCAATATTTGATCTCAGTCTTATAAGAGTAATAATAATAATAATAATAATAATAATAATGATAATAATAATAATTAATAATAATAATAATAATAATAATAATAATACAAATAAAAAATAATACTAATACAAATAAGAATGCTAATACTAATAGGTTCCTTTTATCTCGCATTTCAAGACAGGGTAAATTCACACTGCGCTTTATTATCATTATTATTATTACTATTATTATCATTATGACTTATTAAGTAACCAAATATCTTCCCCAAAACCTGGGGGGGGGATGATAGTCCCATACATGCCATCCCCCCCACCTTGTGAGGTGGGGGGGATGCATCCCCCTCATCCCCCCGTTGTCTACGCCCCTGATCCCCCCCCCCATCCCCCCGGGATTTACGCCAGTGCATTTGACTATTTGTGAGATAGTTCGGAAACCTCAATGTTTTCTGTTTTGGCCGGAAATCTGATCATATATATTTCAAAAGTAGTAAAGTTTCGCCAAGCACAATGATTTGCGTTCTGCGCAGTCGTCGAAAAAAGTTCATAGCGCTTGCGCAAGCCAACAATGAATGGATGGACGGATGGACAGGTGATAAGACCAAAGTAGAAAAAAGATTCGGGATATTAGCTGTTCAGACATGGGGCATGCCAGATATGGGGGCACGATATGGGTTGATGTTCAGATCGGGAAGGAAATAAGTCGATCCACAAATCGATTCGATATAGTATTTGACATATTGAGATGTCTTCATTTAATAAAACAACGTACCCTTATTCCACAATGTATCAATTATAAACCTTTATTTTTCCCTTTCAGCATGCAGTGCCATTATAGCTCAGTGGTTAGAGCACTGGTCTTGTAAACCAGGGGTCGTGAGTTCAAATCTCACTAGTGGCTACCTTTTTTTTTTTTTTTTTCAATCTTTAAATAAAAGGAGTTTTGCTTGAGGACGATCGCAAATACCCCATGCCACATTATACATGTCATCTTAATAATAAAAACAAATAAGAATCATCATGATTCGCATAAATCACTGTCTGTGCACTGTGTTTTGTAATGTTGCTCTGCACATCGGAGATATCTCACGCATGCACACAAAACATCCGGGTACTTTACATGTAAAATGGCCGACTTCTGTACAGGCGGGCGACGTGTGGGTTAATAAAGTGCCCGACTAAATTTTGAAATAGCTGTCGAAAATACGAAAAATTACGTTAATGTGTTTCATATGAGAAAGAAGAACGGTCAAACGATCAGAAAATGCAGAATGGTGGACAGAAGAAAGCGACAGGCTCGCGTAAAGAGAGTAAAACTGTGAGTAAGATTAACGTGCCGAACACACACGCAAATGCAAATTCTGCAATAGAAAAGGCTCAACTCCTCGCCTCACTTCAACAAGATTTAATGGCCGAATTATCAGGAAGCGAGGAGGGTGAAGTATCAGAGGTAAGTTCAAGAAGGATGGGTGGTATTGAAGTTTGTATATATTTCAACCATGTATATCTTAATACCGATTGTGAAGTGAATGAACCATTCAAATTTTACAGATCCCACAGCCACACACCTTCCCCCGCCGTCTGCAAGTGACATGAATCATTGAATGAATGATGATGATCATTGAATGATTGTTGTTATAAAATAGCTGTATTATTTCAAGCATCGCGATTGGTCAATACGCGTCACATGACATCCAACTTTTTTTGTGCACTGCACGGTAGTGCAAAAGGTGTGCAACGAAAATTGACATTGCACGCTCGAGCAAACCAGTGCGGTAGAAGTCCAACAAAACTGTACTGTAACTTAAAAAAAAATTGTTTCTGTGTTGCTATTTTATAAAACAAATAATGCACTTGCTCTGTCGTGCGTAAAAGTAAATGCAAAGAAAGCTCGGTTTCTTCAGATGGAGCACACTGGGCACTCGCCGCAAGCGGCTCGTGCACAGTGCGACTCCTATCTAAAGAAACCTCGCGTGCTCTGCATTTCCACTAACGCACTCGGCTGCATGCATTATTTGTATATTGCTCCAGCGTGGAGAGCATGCATGACAACTGTCGAGTATTTTTGTAGGGTAGGTCTAATGGCAATGCAATGGAAATGACAAAGTGTGTATGTGTGCTGAATGCTGTTAGACCAAGTTTGAAATATGCCTAGATTCTAGATCTAATTCCCACGTCGGTTTGCCCAGCTAGCAGCTAGCTAGCATTCAAAACTTCAAGTTCAATTACAATTACAGTTACAAAAAAATGTCATTAATTACGTAATTGATCAATTACCTTGTAATTGAGCCCAACCCTGCCCTTGTTTCTCAACTACGATGTTAAGAAGTACCGAGTGTGTTATTTTTTATGCAAGATATGGTCATTTACTATTTAGGTAACAAAATTTAACTTTTTGTCCATTTCACCGGATGATTTTGTAGTGTGGGAGTGAGTTAGTGAATGTGTAGTGTACATGTCTAGAGTGAGTTGGTGATTTCAGTGGTGTATTGCCGAGTCTGCTAAATGACCGCACATCAACCCCCGGCCGCGCACCGACGCAGTTACTCTTCTAGACTTGGCTAGAGACAAGTCATGAGACTAGAGACTAGCGCTAGACTAGACTGATAAATCTACTGTCTCGGAGGAGTTTTTCAACATTTTCTGATTTTTTTGTCCTCCTCCTACACAGACGGGAGATGGCCATTGGACTCGTAATGGTGGAGCAAACAACCGCCGCTTAACTACAGCATCTATGGAGAAAGGGTGTGATTTTGCACCCTCCTCGATTACTACTAAGCTTTGCTTTTTGACGGGGGTAAAAGGAAGAAATGATAAAGATAAATTTATATCAAATACAATCAGCTTACCCCCTTTCTGAAAAATTTGCTGGAAAATAACGAAAGGTGGTAAGCTGATTGTATTTGATATAAATTCATCTTTATTATTTCTTCCTTTTTCCCCCGTCAAAAAGCAAAATTCAGGAGTAATCAAGGAGGGTGCAAAAGCGAAACCTTTCTCCACAGACGCTGTAGTTAAGCGGCGGTTGTTTGCTCCACCATTATGAGCCCAATGGCCGTCACGGGTCTATTGACGGAGGGGATGCTGCGGAGCCAGACGAAGTCCCAGCGGAGCATATCCATGACAGAAATAGACCTATTTATCAGTCTAGCGCTAGATTAGAGTTAGACTCGATCTCAATCTTTTGGCCTTTCCCAAATTTGGAAAATTGGATTTGAAATTTATTTATTTGTTTTGAGTTATGTTTTTCAGCTCTGGCTTGGCCTTGGGGCCGTTCCACTTTAAAGTTCTAAATTCTGGGCGGAGGAAGTGTATCATGAATTAGCTGATCCAATCACAGTCACATAACTGACTGTTTAACTTTGTCATAAGTTGGGTCGGCCGTTTTATAAGGATATTCTTTTCCTTTTTGGCTGCTTCCCTCTCAATGCTTTTTTGTATTACTTTTATGTCTTTGATGTTATGTAAACTTTGTTCCCATGTATTTAACCACAATTATGTTCATTTTTATGCAGAGAGCAAAATAAACTTGAATAAATAAATATAAGTGATATTGATAACCCTTGTTTTTAGACCTGTAATGTAAATTATGTCCCAAAATTTTGGTTGAAAAAAGTTTGGCATTCGATCAAAGAAAGAATCGTGCCATTGTTACTTTATAAAAATGCACTTGTTCAAATGGGAAAAGTATGAAACGCTACATTTTACAGTTAAACCGCCCCAAAACTTCTGATATTGGACAACTTGCAAATTTGGAGTTTGTCTGAATTAAATTGGATGTAAGATTGTTTGACTCAATTGGTTGAGACTGATGCTAGGCTATACATGAATAAAGTGGCATCATTGTACATGAATGTGAAAGCATTATTTCATATTTTTTTGGAAAACGGGCAAATTCAACACTGATATTACATCTTAACACATTTGGGGATGCACTTTTAATATTTATGCAGTATGGAGAACATAATCAACGAAATTCAACTTTTTGATAATGGTCATCAATAGTAACTTAAAAGGGGAGTACAATATAAAAAGTCAGTTTAAAACTTAATTTCTTATAACTTATAAATTATGATTCTGGGTCTTATTTGACTGCGAAAATCTAATTGCCTGAACCAGAAGGTAGAATGGTTGTTTTACCTTTAATATTCTTAGCATGCACAGTATTCACTGTGTGTTTAAACTTTCTGATTCCATGCCCAAGCTGAAATCATCTCAAAACAGGAAGGTGTCAATACACATATGTCACCATTTTAACAGGTCTCGGTATTGCCCAAAACCTGGTAACATAAAGTTTCTTGTTTATCTTAATTTTCATCTACTCACCCCCATCACCCCAATTTTTTTTTTGCCTATTCAAGCATTGAAATGGTCTGTAGTAGATACAGTTTGAAATATCACAACACTTTTTTCTGTTTAATTTACTGATAAGAACCATGTACCTATCCTGCATGTATGCCAATGTCTCAGGTTGAATCTTTCATCTTGGATCAGGAGGAGCTGGAGAGTGGACCTACCATTGAGATTGCCAACAAACTCCTGAGGCTGGACAGAGAGGGACACCCAGACCTAAGGGCTGTGGATCCCGATACCTTGGAAGCATTCCTAGATGCAGCAGGTAAGTGAGAAATCCAGGGGGTGGTTTAAAGGTCAAGTCCACCCCAGAAAAAAGTTGATTTTAATAAATCAAACATGAATAACGCTGAAAACTTCATCAAAATCGGATGTAAAATAAGAAAGTTATGACATTTTTAAGTTTTGCTTATTTTTCACAAAGCAGTTCTATGCTCAACTCAGTGATATGCAAATGAGAGAGTTGATGATGTCACTTACTCACTATTTCTTTTGTTTTTTATTGTTTGAATTATACAATATTTCAATTTTTACGATTTTGACAATTAGGACCCCCTTGCTTGAACCACAAAATGTTAAAATAATGGAATTCTACGTGTTCAGGGAGGAATGAAACTTTGTTTCACATGGCAATGACGAGAAAATCAAAATATTTCATATATCATAAAATACAAAAGAAATAGTGAGTGAGTGATGGCATCGGTCTCCTCATTTGTATACAGAACAGGATGTGCATAAAACTGTTTTGAGTGATTAGGCGAAAGCATCCGATTTTGATGAAATTGTCAGTGTTATGCTTGTTTGATTTTTCTCTTTCTATTCAAATCAGCTTTTTGTTGGGGTGGACTTGTCCTTTAATGAAGCTGTTTCGGTAGTTGGGTATGACTTTTTATGTACGACTGGCGGTGATCCTTACACCCAATGGGTTACCCTTTTTGAAATAATATCTCTTTCTAGAGCTCACATGACACCCAGGAACATGTTCCAGTTATTCTTAAAGGTAAATGCCAGTTTTGGTAACGATATCAAAATGAGTTCGTACAGAATCCAATAAAATGACCACCAAAGTGTCTGTTTGTATAAATAAAACATATGTGCCAAAGGATTCTGGAAGAAATTGTGTAATTGCTGAGAAATCAGCAAATAAGCACAGGATTCGGGTCAAGCGTCGGGCCGACGCTCAAAGCAATAATTATACACTGCCCCACATGCGCTTATCTGTGTTGGTGATCTTCAACGTGAAAATTTTTCAGCGTAGATTTCAAGATTTCACAAAGTTTGGTTTATTTAACTGTACCAGATCTAGATCCTCGATGATATACTGACAATAAGCCTTGTTTTACAGACTTTCTCATGAAATCAGTGTTTACTGCAAATACTGGAATTTCTCTTCAATGTTGTCTGTTTTCTCACTTTATACTAGTTTGAATTGATGGTGACTCTTACATGACAAGACCCTGCACTTGATTGTCCTTATACTTGTAGATACATTTGTTCTCAAAAAGCTGGTGAACCCCACCTAAAAGTGCACTCCTTCATGCTGAGGGCTGAATGTAGACACCAACACTACAATGTTCAGCAAGCCCTTAGAAACATACTTTATTTAATGTTATATTTGATCACCTGACTTCACAATTAGATATCTAAAACCTGGCAGAACTTGAACACTTTGAATTTGTTCGTTTTTTGGTGGGTTCACTAACTTTTGAGTACCACAGTATATGTTAGCAATCAGTGTATGGTCTCACTACACTGGTCATTGCTTTGTGGCCTGATAGTTGGTCCTGATGTCTTGTATGGATACCCTTCTTTACAGGTATCGATAAGCTCGGAGGGCCATTCGATGGGAAGATTGAGGCTTATGACCCAGAGATCCTTGGGAGATTAACGTCTTCTGTCAGCTCTGCCCTGGACCAAGCGGAGGCCGCCCTCTATGGCATCAACAAGGAGAACACCGTCCTTCCAGGCCAACATACTGAAGGGTATGTAAAAAAAAAAAGTAGCCCTTGTACATTGTAAAAGAGTGCCCTTTAAGACTCTCCTATTGATATTTATAGGTTCCTGTGCTGGGATCAAAAGTCTAAGTTGATACTTTGTAACTTCTTTCTCATAGTGTCTCAGCAGTCAGAGTCTGGTATTCCAATAGGAAATGTCTGGAACGTGAACCCTTGATTTTTTTCCAAAGTCAGGTTTCATTTTTCAACAACTAAAATTCTGAGAATAAGGGTAAACCCACATTGAATATGTGGAAAGATGTTAAGAGTAAATTCAATTTGATGCAAGGAATGTGGGAAGATGATCCATGGGAGATGCACAAAGCTGAAGATGCGACTCCATGCTTGGCAAGGGATTCTGCGTATGGAAGATGCCAGAAGAGTTGGAAGAGCTGTAGGAAATTCATGAGGGCGATTTTCGCCCACATAACAGCCCAAATCGCCCCTAAAATTTCCTCAAAATGCGTGTTTTGGAGCGACTGTTCTTTCGAGATCGCCCAAAGATCTGTCAAAAACAATATTCAATATTCCTTAGAAAATCAGAATTCTAACTGGCAGAATAATGATACTTCCTTTTACTGCATGATTGCTTGTTACTCCTAAAAAAGTAGCCCTGAAAATGAAGTAATAAGCCCCCAAAATCCTGCAATTGCCCCCAGTGAGGAAAAAAGATAGCCCCTAAGAAATGAAAATTATTTCCTTCCCTGGTTGGAAGGAAGGGAAGGACAGGAGGAAAAGTTGTATGATCAGTAAAGGAATTCTTATACCAAGGAGACCAGGTAGGTATGGGTGGTGCAGGCGTAATTTCGGAACCACGTACCCGGGTATCACAAATTTGGTCTCAAAAGACTGAAGTAAAAAGTCGGCGAGCGGCGTGGTAAAAAAAATAATGTGCAAAATGTTGAGGGGGGCCTCTGAGGCCCCCCCCCCCCCCCCACCTAGATAGGGTTAAGTTTTTAAAGTGTCATCTTACATGTAACTACTTTCCCTATCGCAGAAAACTAATATATACCATTACCAAATGTCAGCAAATAGATGAATGAAATTATGGGTCACTAGGCGAAGGTCAAAGTTCATTTGAGGTCAATTAACTTTATTATTGTTTATATGAATGTTTTTTATTGTTGGGAAAATTGTTCATTTAAGTAGTTTGTTCAGTCAGCACCGCTGCTATATTGAATCTGGTAATGCAAGATAGACCGCCATTGGCTTTCCACTTGTTGATTAGTTGACACCAAAGGACATGGTGAGAATCAAAGACTTCTTTTTGTGTCTAAGGTGTTTTGCTCTGCTGGTTTTTCTTTAGAGCATTTGGTGGTGGATGTGAGGGGGCTGTGACAGCTAGAGCAAGGTATGGGTATAAATGAAGTTTAGAGAATGTAGAGAACTGTTACATGGGATAATGTTCATTTGAAGATGAGAGGAAATGATTGATGTTAAGAGTTGTCTAAGTTTGATGATGTTGAATGGGAGTGAGACTTGGGCCCGAATTCACAAAGGTGGTTTTGAAAACCCACGGTTGAATCCATGGTTTATGCAGATTTCCTGTAACCATAAGGTTAATCAAGTATTACTGAACATCCTGCCTGAGTTTCAGGTCACATGACCAAGGTCAAAGGTCATTTAGGGTCAATGAACTTAGACCATGTTGAGGGAATCAACATCAAAATCTTAACCTAAGGTTAAGTTTTTGAATTACCATCATAACTTTGAAAGTTTATGGATCTGATTCATGAAACTTAGACATAAGAGTAATCAAGTATCACTGAACATTCTGTGCGAGTTTCAGGTCACATGATCAAGGTCAAAGGTCATTTAATGTCAATGAACTATGGCCATGTTGGGGGTATTTGTTGAATTACCATCATATATCTGTAAGTGTATTGGTCTAGTTCATAAAACGTGGACTTAAGAGTAACCAAGTATCACTGAACATCTTGTGCGAGTTTCAGGTCACATGACCAAGGTCAAAGGTCATGTAATGTCAATGAACTAAGGCCAAGTTGGGGGTATTTGTTGAATTACTATCATAACTTTGAAAGTTTATTGGTCTAGTCCATAAAACGTGGACATAAGAGTAATCAAGTATCACTGAACATCCTGTGCGAATTTCAGGTCACATGACGAAGGTCAAAGGTCAATGAACTTTGGCCATGTGGGGGTATCTGTTGAATTACCATCATAACTTTGAAATTTTATGAATCTGATTCATGAAACTTGGACATAAGAGTAATCAAGTATCGTTGAACAGCCCGTCCGAGTTTCAGGTCACATGACCAAGGTCAAAGGTCATTTGAGGTCAATGAACTTTGGCCATGTTGAGGGTATTTGTTGAATTACCATCATATATCTGTACGTGTATTGGTCTAGTTCATAAAACGTGGACATAAGAGTAACCAAGTATCACTGAACATCTTTTGCGAGTTTCAGGTCACATGACCAAGGTCAAAGGTCAATGGAATTTAGCCATGTTGGGGGTATTTGTTGAATTACCATCATAAATCTGTATAAGTAAGTAATAAGTATATTGGCGCAGTTCATAAAACTTGGACATAAGAGTCATCAAGTATCACTGAACATCTCATGCAAGTTTCAGGTCACATGACCAAAGTCAAAGGTCATTTAAGGTCATTGAACTTTGGCCGTTTTAGAGGTAATTATTAGATTGCTGTCATAACTTTCAAAGTTTATAGATATAGTGTATAAAATGTGGATATAGGGGTAATCAGGTATCACTGACAAGTTTTAGGTCACATGATCAAGGTCAAAAAATGTCAATAAACGTAGTATTGTATCATTATATGAAAGGTGTTTTTTGTGAAAAATTATTTTATAGTAGTTTTCAAAGTCAGCACTGCTGCTACATGTATATTGAATCGCGTGATGCAGGTGAGACAGCCAGAGGCGTTCCACTTGTTAAGAAGTGTTGGACCGATTGGCCAAGGCTTCAAGGAGTACATGTACCGTACGTTAGTATGAATAAATTGCCATGGAGGTATTACAGGCATGGTTTAGGCAGGGTTTGTGAGTTGGAGATGGGCGGATCAAGGAAGAAGCACAAGAGGATGCACTCAATGGTACAAAGTGAAAGTGACTGTGGATGGCGGCAAGGATGAGATGAATCTAGGGAACTGCAAAATAATACATGACTCACTTCCACTGCATGTTGAATTGGCAATTGTGACTCTGTGCCCATAACAATGAAATTTATGAATTCAGAATTCGCTTTTAATCTAAATTAGGTTTTTTTTAGTCTTGCCTACATGGCAGAAGCAAGACATAGATGTACGTATGCACAGCTTTCCGATATCGACGTCATCAGCATTGAAATCATAACTGAGGTTAAGTTTTTGAAATGATACCATAACTTTTCAAAGTACATGTACATGTATGATAATTCTTGAAACCTGGACCTCAGGGTAATCTAGTATCACTGGTCGCCTTGCATGAGTTTAAGGTCATGTGATGATCAAGAACAAAGGTCATTTATGGTCATTGAACTTTGTCCATGTGGCAGTATCAAGATTGAAATCTTAACCAAGGTTAAGTTTTTGAAATGTCATAATTTTGTTGGTGGATCTATTTCATGAAACGTACTAAACACTTAATGGTCAGTAAAGATGTATTTTAGAAAATTGTTAATGAGTAAATTCATTTAGTAATTCATATTAATCTGATTTACATTCACACAAACATACATGTAGCTGAAATTTACATATAATTTCCTGTCATTAAATGATGATAATTGCATGGAATAAGTAATCATATGTTAAATAATAGAACTATAGGCCTATCTGTTATTAATGGAAATGCACACACGTAGCTTGTCCACTCATACATATCTGAACTTTCAAGGATTCTGGCTCATATCGCCCCCACATTTACCTCATTGCAAATGAGCTGCCTTTCATGTATAACTACCCCCCAAAAAAAAATCATGCTGAGATGGGGATTTGTAACCTTATGGTTTCCCTGTAGAGTATTGTAATGTGGGAAGTAGATAGTAGCTCCATGATTTTATCAATTATATGAGGGAGGCATACACATTGTAAATAGTAGAATTGGATTATAAAGGGGACATTTTCATTGGTTCAGTACAGACAAGCTTTACTGAAAGTGGTAAAATACATATCTTTATTTTTCAAAGGATTCTGCCATTCTGGCAAGCATAAGTCATTTGCGATTTTTTTCTTACACAAGTACATGTACACATGTACATTGTAAATATGTATTGAATCGAATCAATATTTTCAATTAATGGGAAATTGGGAATTAATTTCCACACTGCTTCTCCATCCTCAATCATCTAAATCTGTCTGTCTTTGCCTCTGTCTTTCTGACTCTGTCTGTCTGTCATTATGACTCTGTCTGTCTGTCTCTCTGTCTTTCTCTCTCTTTCTTTATGACTCTGTCTGTGTCTCTCTGTCTTTCTCTCTCTGTCTGTTTTTGCCTCTGTCTTTATGACTCTGTCTGTCTGTCTCTCTGTCTTTCTCTCTCTGTCTGTCTTTGCCTCTGTCTTTATGACTCTGTCTGTCTGTCTCTCTGTCTGTTTTTGCCTCTGTCTTTATGACTCTGTCTGTCTGTCTCTCTGTCTTTCTGTCTCTACCTGTCTGTGCCTCTGTCTTTCTGACTCTGTCTGTCTGTCTTTCTCTCTCTGTCTGTCTTTGCCTCTGTCTTTCTGACTCTGTCTGTCTGTCTCTGCCTGTCTGTTTCTGTCTGTATTTGCCTCTGTCTTTCTCTCTCTGTCTTTGCCTCTGTCTTTCTCTCTGTCTGTCTCTGTTTTTCTGTTTCTGTCTTTTTGTCTTTCTGTTTCTGTCTGTCTATCTTTCTATCTTTGTCTCTGTTTTTGCCCCTGTCTTTCTGTCTCTGGCTATCCTAGCATCTGTCTCTCTATCTCTGTTTGTTTTTGCCTCTGTCCTCCTGTTTCTTTGTCCCTGTCTTTCTGTCTATGTTTGTCTGTCTCTCTGTCTCTCTGTCTTTGCGTCTGTCTCAACTTGCCTGCCTGTCTGTCTCTCGGTCTCTTTTCTCTCTCTGATTCATCCATCTTGTGGAAATACATGCATTTCATTCACTGAGATCTATGTCTGTGTGAAGACTTTAATTGAAAGCTACATGAAGGAGAAGGGGAAGGATCTAAATTTGATTGGATTGCATAATGTATAGTGGATGGATATGAGCTCTAACCAGATGGAAGGAGGGAGTCTAGTGGGTTCATTTCCACTATGCTCGGGTGTCCATCCGTACAGATGACTACCTGCCTTCTTACCAATAGCGCCTAGTACACAGTCGATCAGTGTTTCTACATACATGTACACCTGTAGGATAGGCATGGTATTCCCTTCTTTCAACCCTGTAGCAGAATAACATTCTGTACAGCTATGTATCTCAAATTCATTTAGTATTCATCTTATAAATGAAGCGTGTTCTGCTTCCTCTTTCTGAAAGCTGGAAATATGACATACTTTATGTGTCAATAGTGAATAAAAGTCATGTGACCTTTGAAGATCATGACCTTTTATCACAACCATTGTTTCAGTCATTTAGCATTGTTGCAGCAACAGTACAAAATACATTGGCCTGTATTCTGAAGTCAGGTATAACTTAGACCACGGTCTAACTCTGTGCTAAAATTATGGGGAGCCAAAAGTTAAAAATATTCTGTTTATATTGTATATTTCTTATGTTTACTAGTTTGTTTCCTTTTGCTTTCATAATGAAAAAAAATATTTCAGTTATCAATATCATTCCCAGACAATTATGAACAATTTAGGTGTCATATGAGTTAATATATTGAATGTGTACTGTTAGGGATTTGTGCTCCAATTGGCTCTCCATAGTTAAACCACAACTTGAAACCAGCGTTGAATTTAAACCCGAGTTCAGAATACAGGCCATTGACTTGAATTCTGACAAAGAGAATGTTAACATGATTATTGGAAAGTATGTAGTCTTGGTCATTTCAGTTATGTACTGTGTGTAGCTTTAGTTTATAATGCAAAACATCCTCCCTCAACCTATGTCACAACCAAAAAAATTAGTGAAACTATGGAATTTGGTTCTAACTGTGCAGATTTGGGTATGGTATGCCCTCTTGTGCTGAAATCCTGAAAAGTGAATGTAATAGAGACTCATGTGAGAAAATATTGATTTCAGAAATTATGATCTGAGGCCTGTAATACAAAAGCCTTAGCAAACATTGTACAAATATATGTTTGTTATGATTGATTTCATTGACTGCAATGTGTAAAGTCAAGCGTACGATTAATCGCTAACCTTTGTTTTTCGGACTCTGTTTCCCGTTCTATTCAAATCAGGACAATTTATTTTAAATAGTAGCCTACTGTGTTGTGTGAATATGGATTAGCATAGGCCTACATTATTAAAGAAGAGGTTGCGCTGACAGCAGAATTATCAATATATTCTCTCCTAATTACACACCATATTAAAGCGTCCACTGTTATCAAGGAAACTACATCAGTTGCATACATGTAGATGATGAGTATTTTGAATGACCTTGATCATTCTTCTTCTCAAAACAGTGGATTGTTATACCCCCGTCACACTTATTCGGAATCAGCAGGAATCGAGCAGAAGCTGGAAAGAAAAAAATATTTTAAAAATCTAGAAATTTTTGGGAGGAACTTATGAATTCATCAAACTGGAGTTGAAATTCAGTAAATTAACCAGGTGTATCATCATACACTAGTAAAAATGAACCGCAATGGAGTCAGATTGATAATTCGTGCTGCGTTCTTGGACATTCTAGGGGCATTCTAAATATTCTGAGTGCATTCGAAATATTTTTGTCATTTCTTTTGGCCGTCCCGAAGGTTTTGGTCATGTTCAAAACATTCGAGGGGTATTCTCGAACGATGTTGGAAGTAGATTTAAATGACCAATTGGTGGTCAAACAATAGTCCTTTCATTCAGGCCAATTCTGCTTGATTCGGAATAAGTGTGATGGGGGCTTAGATGAAAGAAAAGTCTCATCAAACTCTGGCCTGCATTGTAAAGTGAGTGAGTGAGTGGATTGCCATAGTCTTTTCCATGAAAATGGTTCCTCACAGTGTGTCCTATTAATTGCAACAGGTGTTTGTTATGGCTAGACACATGGTCTCTAAGTGACAGGAAGTCAATGCTTTAATTATGCATTGCTTCCCTCGGGTGAAAGGGGGTGGGGCTTCACATAGTTCGGAGCATCAGACATATGGTATATATATGCAGGTATTTCTACACATTTGTTCCACTGTACATGCATGCAGTACATGTATCCTGGCTTCTCTGCATGGCTACATGTAAGACATGTGCCATGTACTTTGTGTACAATATACATGTATTTACTGTATTTGTAAATCATGCATATTTAGTACACATGTACATATATGTATTTGTAAGCCTGTAATGTATTCTTGCCCCTCTTACAGATGCAGTCCACCAGGGCGTATTTAGATATTTTTGAACAAAATTCTCTTGCCTTTGAATAATGATATTTAAAACCGGGGGGAGGGTACTTAGATTTGGTTTGGACGGGGGTGTGCGGCTGAAGGTTCAAAATCCATACCCATATTTACGGGTCATTTTGGCTAAAAAGGTACCCATTATTTATTTATTACAGGGGCGAATCCAGGATTTTCCAAGGGGGGGGGCACATTTTCCCCTGGAAATATGACAAGCAAAAAAAAAGGTTATCACCCAAAATGTAAGTTGGGAGGATAATATGGACCCATGTTTAAGGCCAGTATCTAGAAATTGGGGCCATGTTTATGGATTTTCCATCATAAAAACCATACCCCATGTTTAGGGATTTCTTCTCCGAAAAAGCGACCCGTTCCAGCGGCACATCCCTGTATGCCTTATTTTGTGAGGACCCCCCCCCCCCGGGATTTAAGAGTTGTTCGCAGGAGGGTACAAGAAAATGCAATCTGATTCCCATACACATGTATACATGTAGGCCGCCTAATATAGGCTTCCATGTGAGATTCTGGGCTCATGTTTCTGAGTTTATAAAATAGACCTTGCATAGTTTGTTTATGACAGCCCCAAAACCTGCCAGATATGGTTTTAAAAAAAAACTCACCAACATTGTGCATACAGTGTAAGAAGTACATGTATAGTGCTACATGTATATAACCATGGACCTACTACCCATGGTATACATGATAAGTTTATCAATCACTGTTGGGCTATTAATAGGTCCCCCGGAAAAGATGTTTGAATGGATTTAATTGAAAATGGGCTTTTCATGAGAAATAAAGACTTTCCATTTACTGAAATAGTATTTATTTTATTGATTCAAGGTTTCAAGGGCACAAAATTGATTTCATTGAGGAAAAGATGGGAAAATATGTGGTTGTTAGGAAGTTGAGGTATCCTGTATAAGTCCAAAGGGCAAGTACATAAAAAGACCACAAAGTGTAAAATTCTCTGTGTTCCAAAAGTACGTTTATCATCAACATGAATGAAAATGATGAACCATCCCAGCTGGATTTAAGATGAAGGGATGGGGAGGTTGCTGCAATGTAATCTCTGGGGGAAAATAGTTGATCCAATGGTATCACATATAAAATGCACATTCAAGTCTATGGAATGCCAAAAGTACACTGTATCAACATGAATGAATGTGAACTATGTTTTCCAGTTTACTTTGAGGAAGGGAGGGGGGGGGGTTACTACAATGCACTTGGGAAATGGTGGGAAAATTGTTGCTCTAATCTTGTACACATATCCCACAATGCACATTCAAGTCTATGGAATGCCAACAGTACACTGTATCAACATGAATGAATGTGAACCATGTTTTCCAGTTTGCTTTGAGGAAGGGAAGGGGGGGGGGGGGTGTTGCTACATTGCACTTGGGAAATGGTGGGAAAATCGTTGCTCCAATCTTGTACACATATCCCATAATGCACATTCAAGTCTATGGAATGGTTTGTCCTATATAGTATGAGGTTATACGGTGTCAAGGTCACTGGCACAGAGTAGTGCTTTATCCAGACATCCTAGTCTTTATTCAAGACTCTACCCTTACCATTTTACAGTCTTGGTAATATTTGTCTGGATCGTGATAATTGTGCTTTGTGTTTTGGCTGTACTTGATTTTAACATGGATATTTCAATGAGTTAAACAAAAAATGATCACACTTGGTAATTTTTTCCATTAAAAAAAGAAATAACATGAGGCGCTGGGCGAATTTACCCTCGAGGTACCAAAAAGAGCCCTGTAGATTCCCACAGGAGTCCAATGTAAATTGTAATTCAATGTAACAATGTGATGAGTGATGATGATGGTGATGATGATGATGATGATGATGATGATGATGATGATGATGATGATGATGATGATGATGATGATGATGATGATGATGATGATGATGATGATGATGATGATGATGATGATGGTGGTGGTGGTGGTGGTGGTGGTGGTGGTGGTGGTGATGATGATGATGATGATGGTGATGAGTGATGGCGGTGATTAGTTATTACAATTAGTGATGGCAATGATGATGATGATGGCAATTAGGAGTAGGAGGATAAGAGGGATGAAAATTTAAGATAATAGTGAATTGAGAATAATGGTAATGTTGATATTACTAAACTATAGGCCTATATGTACATGTCCTGTTTTCATATGAACTGATGATCAAAACGGTTGGTTATTATTTCCCCACTTTTGCACAGTAACTGCATTGAAGAAGCTCACACATGTATGTAAATTCTAGCAGGTTCACATTCAAACCTACATATTATACATGGTTTTTAGCGCTATACTACACAATACACTGTACATGGATAAATTCCTAGCTGAATAAAATAATATATTACTAGTACAGTGTACCAGCCACATAGTGTTGTCTTCTTCCCCAAACCAAAAACCATCATAAGTGCACACACCATATACTGCACTGTTAATGCACTGTGTGCAGAGACACTGTAGTGTAGATCAGATCTAGGGCAAAATCAGATCAATTTGCCAAAATTCCTAAAATTGGCAGAAAGTACAAGCACGATGACAAAGTCATTTGGACAGGGACTTTTTTCTGCACACTATAGATATCATTCAGTGTGGCAAGTGCATAATTCATTGCATTTCACTCCTTGGTGGTATCGTTTCAAACTGGGAAATCCCACACTGGCTGTGTTTTTTGCCCTATATTCTTAAGGTCTACCAGTATATTTCATATGAATACGTGTATCTATAGAAAAACTCAGATTGATACAAGTCTACAATAGAGTCATGTGACTCCTGTAGAAAAAGGAATTCAGCCGGGCAATACCTGTGTCTTTGCAGTATTGTATTTTACCTACATGTACATGTAAAAGGTTGACAAGACAAATTCCTCTGTTTTTAAACACAGCTCAAATCACTTTATGTATGAAAGTACATGTAAATGAAAATTTAGCAGGAGTAGGCCTATACAAGAAGAAAAAAAAAAGACTCATTACAAATACAATGTCTTAATAACATTGTGTACATGTACATACATTTATGATGTAGGGTTACATGTAACCTACTCCGATCAATTGAAAAGTGCCTCACATTCTACATGTACATATAGCATATGGAGGTAGTCAATGTCATGTTGTACATGTCCATGTAGACTTGATACAAATAAGGTACCAGTATTTAATTCATTCCCACATGTACAGAAATATACATAAATGCACACTAGGGGGGGGGGGGCGTTGGGACGATTCCAAGGATTACGCGTAGCTACAGTACATGCACTGTTGGACTTGTGAAGTTTACCTGAATTTAAAGTTGTATGTACATGCGGTTTACATGCCCACATAAGTTATGCTTTATAGGCCCTAGTACATGTTGTAAGTTGTTAAAGAACATTTAACATGAATGCCTTCTTGGAGTGTGCAGTGATATGTGCATTATTCGAATATTCTTCGTCGCCCCCCTCCCCACCCTTCCAAAAAAAAAAAGATTATCTGCTGTTGTATTTTTAGATTTTTTGGGGGAGGGGGAGGGGGGCTACTACCATTTTGATCTTTATAATATCAGGTATTATTAGCACATACATGTAGCCTGTTCATATTACACGATGTCTGTGTAAAGGTGCATGTATAAAAGAATTTTGTTCGGCCCACTTATCTGACCATTCAGCCTGTATGCTCTCTCTGATTTTTCTTGGCAATAAATATAAACATGATGATACTAATGTATATATTAGATGCATGACACCAGTTCAGACAGCCTGGAACACAAAGTCTAACTCCATGAGATAATCATTTTGACAAACATTTGTTCAATAAAGCTGTGTAGCCTGTATCATTCCTGTATGGATTATGTTTTATTGGCTCAGCTCCACTATGACATGAGAGGCTGTTCACACTAGGCTTATTTCACACTACACACACAAAACACCTGAATTGGCATGTAACCCGCAATATTTGCCATCGTTCTCGAGTGAAAACCTGTACGGTACCAAAAATGTTTCCCATTTTTTAAGGATTATGATATAATTATACAAATATACCAGGCTTTGAGCAAGTATAGCGGGAATTACTTGTCCGAGGTTGGATTGGCATTACTATTTTCCCTGAGGAAAGATAGTGATTTTGCCACTACAACCAAGGAACAATAGATCTTGATAATCTAGTTCTTGTTCACTACCAAAATATAGATAATGCGCTCAGTGCGCTGACTGACATACTTTTCCTGAAGCTACATGTACGCGCTTGTGGAACGCGGATTTGTGCCTGCGCCCAAGAGATTGCGCGATCTGTGTCAATGATTTTTGACGTTGATAATGATGGAATATTGCACTATTCCATCATTGACGTCACGGAATAGTAATTTTTCTTCAGTGGGCATTTCCTTTTCAACATCATCACAAATAGTGAGAATGTTTGGTCACATGATGCTATTTAAGCCAATCAGTATACATGATTGAATTTATGTAGGATATAAAACCTGTCTATAAATGTCATTTTTTCAGTTTCCAAGTTGGGTGGCCTTAATAGGCAGATTGGACTGCACATTGTTTGTAATGAGTTGGTCATCCCTACATGTATACAGTTTGGACATTTGATGCACTGATACTAGTGCTTGTTACTCTCGCGCATTAATGTGACGAATAAGAAATGAATCGTGATTCACATTCTAATTTCCTACTGTGAAATCCCCATACATGTATGTGCATGTCAAACCACTAGCAATCATGTTTCATGTGCACATATGTTATATCATTGATACCTTTATCAGATGTACATGTATGATCATGAGTGAAATGCCAGAATATTTTATATCAATTTCAGTTGTATGCCGGGGGGGGGGGGGGGGGTGCAACTCATGAATGTCTACACAATTTATGAAAGATGAATATTTAAATTGTGTTATTAGTTGCTTTAATGAGCAATTTCTGAAGACCAAAAGATCACACCAGTATTCTCTTATTTAAAAAAATAATAATAATAATAGCCAATTTTTATAATGCGCTTTTCCCAGAATGGCTCAAAGTGCGTTACAGCATATTACCCCCGTTATTGGATTCATTTCAATCCCGCACGAAAAGTGCACAAGTTCCACTCCCTGGGGAGCATTCCTTGCATTCATCGCAGCCTCATTATGACGCTGGCAAAATTAAACATACAATATCTTTCGCATCCTACCGGGTACCCATTTAGCACCTGGGTCGAGAGTGGCAAAGTGTGGATTAACGCCTTGCCAAAGGACGCTGGACAGCGGTGGGATTCGAACACACGACCCTCTGTTTACAAGGCGAGAGTCAGAACCACTACACCACGGCTCTTCCAGTTCCACCACGGCTAATCAGTTTTTTTCAGTGTCTGCCCAAAGAGATGGGCTGGGATACAATAAAAAATGTATTTTACATGTTTTTGCACTTTTCGCTTGTCATATATAGATTGGATGAGCGTGTTGCCTTCTTTCAAAAGTCATGGGAACATTATGCCCTTCGTTCTCTCTTAATTGAGCCATAACTACCTTGGATCTGAATTTATTACTTAATATTCAAGACAAAGTCATTTTCTGAAAAGTGAACTCTACTCATAATCAAACGGTAATATTTGTATTCACCTCATTACCTGTAATATTTCAGTGACATTTGTTGTCATCTTGACATTTGATTTACATAGAGCAGTGGCATTGATTTTTTTTCTTCTTAGCATCTGAAATGACAATGCCATAAAGGTTCGCAGAGTTCTGACTATTGTTTGCCTCTGTTTGTGTGATATCCTTGGTACATGTATATGCACAAGCTGCTAAGCTAAGGCATGGCACTGACCATTAACAAAATCAACATGTCTACATTGTCAAGCAGCTTCAGAATAAAACATACAGCCACAGACTGACAGCTTGATGTTGGGTAAAATCTTTTCTGAGTAATGTCACCACTGCACTGAATGCCACTGATAATGCCCGGGGGGGCCACTTCCATTGACGAGTGGATACCATGCGCGACCACGGGGTCTCGAAAAGCACCCTAAACACGTATTTTCCATGTTCTGAAAATGCACCCCTTAACAAGTATTGGCGTGTGAAACCCTACCCTTAACAAGTCTTGGAAACAAAACTATACTCTTGGCAAGTATCCCCTGAAATGAACCCCTAAACCAGTACAGGAATATTTTGTCAGGGGTCCTTCGGTCGTTGGTTTTACCTTTTAATACACATCATTTGGTTTAGTACGACCCAACCTTCCACACCTCGTGCAAATCGGACTCTAAAGTGTTGGGGCAAAAATGACATCCTTTATTAAACATTTTTATTTTGTTTTATCATCCCCGCAAATTTGACCCTAAACACGTAACTTTCCTAGCGAAATAGATACCCTTTTTTCATTATTTTTGTGTTTTTGACACCCTTATCACGTTACATACGTAACGTGCCCTATCTTGAAAAAGACATCATTTTTACGTGTTTTGTTGGTCGCGCATGGTATCCACTCGTCATTGTAAGTGGCTCCCCCGGGGTAATGTCACCACTGCACTGAATGCCACTGATAATGTTATGTTCTTGGATCAAAATAATGACACATGTCCATAAATAATTCAGATTATAGTTGGATTTCCACTCTGTGCCTTTATAAGCAAATGCAAGTCAAAGGCGCATCTCCTTGCTATGCTCTTTAAAGAAAGTTTCTTGAAAAATGATTGTCCACGTACAGTATACACATACATGTAATATCCCTGCATGTTTACATGCAAAGGAAGCTTGATGTTTAATTAATATCATTTTCCCTCCTTGACTACATGCATAGTATGTACATGTACATGTATGAAGCATTAGTATGTTAAACATTGAATATAACTGAACATGCACTTTGGAGTTCTTTCCCCCTGTAATGTGTATTACATGTAGTTCTTTCTGATTGCTCTGTGTTATTAGGCGATGTATGTAGGTTAATTATATTTCATTGCTGTGTTAATTCTGCTTCAGGCATATGCCACAGTGCTGTGCATGTACAGTGCATGTGAAGTACTCTCGTTAGAAACATGCATTTCGGGGGGAAAGTTGGTTGAACACTAAAACTAATGTACTTGTATTTTCAGGTATTTTCTTTCTTCAATTTGTTTTTCTTTTGAATATGATTTTAAGGTATGTAATTAAATTCAACATCACGTTTAGAAAGAGAAATGTGCCTCTTGACAATCCTGTAATTGAAAGTACAAGAGGTAGTGAGTAAAAAAGTCTGTCTAACTATCTTAGAATTATTTTTGTTAATTAAATTATTAAAATGTAATTGAGACAAGATATTTCACAATAAACAAACTGGCCCGTATTCTGAACTCGGGTTCAATTTAAACCCTGGTTTAAAGTTATGGTTTAACTATGGAGAGCCAGTTGGAGCACAAATCCCTAACAGTAAACATTCAATTTATTAACTGATATGACACCCAAATTGTTTGTAATTGTCTGGGAATGATAACTGAAGTATTATTCTTCATTATGAAAGCAAAAGGAAACAATAGTAAACATAAGAAATATACAATACAAACAAATTTTTTGAATTTTTGGCTGCTCATGATTTTAACACAGAGTTAGACCATGGTCTAAGTTAAACCTGACTTCA
This sequence comes from Lytechinus pictus, assembly GCF_037042905.1. NCBI lineage: Eukaryota > Metazoa > Echinodermata > Echinoidea > Temnopleuroida > Toxopneustidae > Lytechinus > Lytechinus pictus. The sequence goes on from NC_087262.1 coordinate 2,591,514, forward strand.
GAATACGGGCCACTGTCTCTAGTGACCATCTGTTTGATATGAAGTGTACAGTACATGTACAGTTTGGGAATGGTTATGAGACCACCTTAAGTACAACTAAGATTTTGTACATGTATTTGTCTATGACTTGAATATGTGTTAATCTCTAGATAGTTGTTTCATCATGCGAAAGGGATTCCTGATTCCTGAAGATATTTGTTTCATTTCTTTGTTTGTTATTTTATAATAGAAACTATCTGCATCTGAAATGAGGAGAGTGTCTTCCAGTCTGGCTTGCGCAGGAGGCTACTCTAAAACATTTTGATTTCATTGTTGTTGCAGGTTACAAGTTGCTGGTGTTGCCGGTGCTGTTGCCTCCTCTGCTGATCCTGTTGCCGCAAGAAGAGGAGAGGATGATAAGATGATACAAGAGACTAATGAAGAAGGAGAGAGTCTGCTGTCTCTGGCCTGCTCGGGAGGTTACTTTGAACTTGCTCATGTGAGTAATAGGACGGAGGGCTATGAATCTGTACAGAGGCCCGTTGTAATCAGTTGCAACTAAAAAAATTGAATGCTTCTCTATTTTCAGCCAATCCACAATGTGCATTTAGGAGCTGCGCTTGGAATTGTTTTGGATGCTATTAAAGGCAATTTTCTTTTGCAGTGGGCTACAGGTGCAGCACTCAACCTGGGTTAGGGGATGGGTACCTGGGGGCCGTTTCATAAAGCTGTTCATAAGTTAAGAGCAACTTGAAGAACGACTGGTGAATCTTTCTTACGCGCTAAATTTTCGCCAATGTATATACCATTTACCATAAGAAAAGATCACCAGTCGTTCTTAAAGTCGCTCTTAACTTATGAACAGCTTAATGAAACACCCAACTGGAAGGAATTTATTCCTTGAAACGCAGAGCGCGTAACAGCTGCTCTGCTAGAGCCAGGGTAATTACTGTATAAGCCGAGAGCGCTTTGAGACTTTTGATGAAGGAAGTGTTAAGCACTATATAAGCAAGTATAATTATTATTCATAAAGCCTGTAAAGTTACGAAAAGCCTTACGCATAGCTTTATGCATGACTAAAACATGTTGAACTAAGGGGCTAGGTCAGCTACATAGGGATATATCATTTAGCACAAGAAAGGATCACTGGTCATGCAATAAAGTCATTCGTAACTTCAATAGCTTTATGAAACACCCAAAGTCATGTTTACTGTACCCAATATAGTTCCTGAAATAGATTTAATTATTAATATTTTAATAAAGTTTTATTGTCTATTTTTCAGCATGCAAAAAAAAAAATCCTGTTGTGACTTGTGGATATTGCTTACAAACTAAGAAAAGATTGACAAAAAAAGAGAAAAATATGGATGAGATTACAGTGATCATATTTAATAGTAAGAAAAATAAAATCTGCTTGATTGCAGTTTTGTAATGTAGTTTGGCACAATAACAGTTGGGTAAATGGTGTTTTTGGTCACTGAGTCACGTAAATATCTTATCTGTTTCAGAAACATCTTCTTGTCTGAAGATTATTTACGGGGGGGGGGGGGTGTATTCACCTTTGTATTTATCTATTTTTATTTTATTTCCAGGTAAGATGGTAACAAGCATGACTAGATAATTTAAAGAATTATGTGAAATTGAGCCAGGGGATCACCTAAAATAAGTGAAATTCCTTATCGAGAGTTTCTCCACATTGGCTGTTGTCTACATAGAATGAATTAATGTCATAAATATGTTATTAAAATCAAACTTTGAAATAAACCTTCATTGCAACATAAGAGTACACAAAGCAAACAAATGTGGTTGTCAAATTCGTCAAACAATTCAAATTTGAATGTTCTTAGATTCATAGGCCCATATTCTGAAGTCTGGTTTAACTTAGACCACGGTCTAACTCTGTGCTAAAATTATGGGGAGCCAAACATTCAAAAATACTGTTTATATTGTATATTTCTTTTGTTTACTATTTTGTTTCCTTTTGCTTTCATAATGAGGAAAAATACTTCAGTTATCATTCCAAGACAATTACGAACAGTTTGGACATCATATGAGTTAATAAATTGGACGTGTACTGTTAGGAATTTGTGCCTCAATGGGCTATCCATAGATAAACTTTAAACCAGAGTTTAAACCCGACTTCAGAATACGGGCCATAGTGTCAAACAAATAACACAAATCATTGCCATCTTCCTCCAAATATTGCCCAGTTTTCTATCAATGAATGGTATTTCTCCGACCTCAGGTGCTGCTTAAGATGAATGCCAACGTTGAGGATCGTGGTAGTAAAGGAGACTGTACCCCGTTGATGGAAGCGGCTAGTGCTGGCCATGTGGATATCGTCAAGCTTCTCCTAGAGTACGGTGCTGATGCCAACGCCCAATCCAGTGCAGGTGAGTCTTTCACAAAGCAACTCGAGTGATTTTCCTCTGACATCTGTTATAAGCTATTGAAATCCTTGCATCTGATTGGCTAAGAGCATCAATTCACATCAGCAGGTTTCCCCACATATCAGGCATGTGACTTGCATGTTGTATGGAATTGCGCAGTTGGTGGTGGGGGGGGGGGGGGTTCTTCATATTATTTGGTAACCAGTTAATGTGTCTATTTTCACCATCATAAATATTCTTCAATTAAAAAAAAAATAAAAAAATTAGGGATTTCTTTTTCTTTCTTTCTTTCCCCCCTTTTTTTTCTCTTTCTTTTCTCTTTTTTTTTTAAAATTGTGATTATTTATGGTACCTGGATTTAAAGACAAGTAGGTGTGTCTTTATAATCCGGGGCTTTTACTGAAACTATATGTAGATAGTGTGGAAAACTTAAGAGGGATATGATAGAAAAAGGAAAATCGTAGCTCAAATCCTGCGCCTGAACTGGACTAGAATTGATTCCTGAATAGTCTTCGTTGAGTGATTTTAATATTTCTTTCTCATCACCACTAGGTAATACCCCATTGATGTATGCCTGTAACGGTGGACATGAGGAGATCGTCAAGATCCTTCTAGATCAAGGTGCAAACATTGAAGACCATAATGAGAACGGCCACACCCCCCTGATGGAAGCAGCCAGCAGCGGCCATGTCAACATCGCCAAGATCCTCCTAGAGAAAGGCGCTGGTATCAACACGCATTCCAATGAATTCAAAGAGAGCGCCCTTACCCTGGCATGTTATAAAGGTAAGAATTGCTGAAGATTAGGACTATGGCACGTACTCTAAACCTGGGTTTATAATAATAATAATAGGGTAATTAAATAAAATATGTATGTCTGACCCCCTATAGGTGGGATCTTTATGAAATTTTCTGTCTCTTATTTCTTGTTCTTTTGACAGTCTGTAATGTTCTCAAAGGACCATGACTTGGTCAGTTTATGAAGTGAAGAAAGACTTGGGGAAAAATGGGGGTCGAACGTACAAATGGGTTGATCATTTTATGGAATTGCCCAATAGTAATAATACATAACATTTATAAGGCGCGTACTATGGGTGTTTCTAAGCGCACTGTGTTCTGTTTATGGTTTATACTTGGGGGAAAAAGAAAAGGACACAACAAATATAACTTAATAATCAAAATTGGTGTGCACCTCCAATTCACCTACCCACAACTGTGAATCAAATCTATTAAACAGGCAGGTCTTGAGCAGGATCTTTAACTGACCAACAGACTTAGCATTATGAAACAAGGTTTAAAGCTGTGGTTTAACTATGGATAACCAACGGTGACACAAATCTCTAATAGTACAAGTTAAAGATATCATCTCATTCGCGAAACAAATTATCCATAACTATCAAGAAATAATAACCAATTTTTGTTTTCTTCACCATTAAAGTGTGAGGACAGAGCAAAGTTAACGTTATGAAAAAACTTCCGACATTTTTAGCTTCCCATAATTTTACCAAAGAGTTGGAACATCGTCTGAGTTAAACAAGACTTCAGATTATGGGTCGATATATCTATGTTTATTAAGAGTTAGATGCCATGTGATGTGTTTTGACCAATCATGGTGCTTGAAGTATTACACCTATGTTATAAGTGAATCCCACATTGGTTCAAACAGGAAGTATTCAAATTTCTCTTCCCGTGAAAGTTATTTGATGGAAGGAAGTTACAATATGAATACAAATATATATAAGTAAGGAAGTGTTCAAAAAGAAAATAAATGGAACACCCACACACACACACACACACGCCATTCAAATATATTTTGGTACATTAGTTGAAGAAAAATGAGAGGAGTAACAAAGTGATATTTGAGCAAAAAATAGGATAAACTAGGATTTTAGCCAGCTATTTAACCAAATAGGACACGTGTAAACTCTTCCCATTTAAAAGGAACTTAAATGGAGAAAAGAATTCATGTAATCAATATGTTCCTATTTCTCTAAAATAGATGATTTGTAGGAAATAGTTATTTTTTGGAAAAGAGTGATATTGATTATTGGTTATTATTATTATTATTTTTTTTTTAGATGTCAGTATTTTATCTTTTCATGAGTCTTTTTTAGCCCCCCCCCCACACACACCCACTGAAAAGAGCATTAAGAATTAATATTTCACATAATGAATTACATAATTAGTGACCACTCCAGGAAATAAGAAAATGGGATATATCTAATCTAGATGAATTAACTGAAGTTGCTTTTAAATTCTACCTTGAACGGTAAATAAGGTCATATATATGACAAAAGCTCCTCTTCTCTCTTCATTTTATATTCCTCTTTGGGTAATTAGACAGGATGTAGAAAGTAGGAAGTTTTCAGTCTATTTTAAGAATGCACTCTTGGAGGGGTAAAAAATGTGGTTTTATGATCTCAAGCAGAATTAGATTTATGTTTCAAAGAGGAACCCTGGGGAAACTTTCCAAGACTAATGAAAAGTCTGCAGGAAGCCGATGTAATAATTGAAAGAACGGGCACTTGGTGTTAGTGTATCAGTTATCAGCAAACACTTTTAACTTCATCACAACTTACATTGTGCCTGCTTTTGTCTCGCCTGCATAGCAGAGCGAGACTATAAGCGCCGCTTTTCAGACAGCGACGGTGACGTCGTCAACATCAAATCTTAACCCAAGGTTAAGTTTTTGGAATGTCATCATAACCTACAAACTATATCGGCCTAGTTCATGAAACTTGGATATAATGGTTATCAAGTATTACTGAACATCCTGCCAGAGTTTGATGTCACATGACAAAGGTCAAAGGTCATTTAGGGTCAATGAACTTAGACCATGTTGAGGGAATCAATATCAAAATCTTAACCGAAGGTTAAGTTTTTGAAATGTCATCATAACTTAGAAAGTATATGGGCCTAGTTCATGAAACATGGTCATAATGGCAAACAAGTATTACTGAACACCCTGCCTGAGTTTCAGGTCGTATGGCCAAGGTCAAATGTCATTTAGGGTCAATGAACTTTGGCCATGTTGGGGGTATTTGCTGATTTCCATCATAACTTTGATTGTTTATGGATCAAGTTCCTGAAACTTGGACATAAGAGTAATCAAGTATTACTGAAGACCTTGCCCGAGTTTCAGGTCACATGACCAAGGCTAAAGGTGATTTAAGGTCAATGAACTTAGATTGTGTTCTGGGAATCAAAACGAAATCTTAACCAAGGTTAAGTTTATTAAATATCATAACTTTAAAAGTATATGGATCTTGTTCCTGAAATGTAGACATAAGAGTAATCAAGTATTACTGAACACCCTGCCTGAGTTTGAGCCTTTGAGGTCACATGACCAAGGTCAAATGTCATTTAGGGTCAATGAACTTAGATTATGTTAGGGGAATCAAAACAAATCTTGACCAAGTTTAAGTTTCCTAAATATCATAACTCGGAAATTATAAGGATCTAGTTCATGAAACTTGGACATAAGAGTAATCAAGCATCGGTAAACATCCTTGGTGAGTTTCAGGTCACATGACCAAGGTCAATGAACTTTGGCCATGTTGGGGTTATTTGTTTGCCATCATAACTTTGAAAGTTTATGGATCTAGTTCATCAAATGTGGACATAAGGGTAATCAAGTATCACTAATGTCTTGCACAAGTCTTAGGTCACATGATCAATGTTAAATGTCATTAAGGGTCAGTGAACATAGTATTTTATCATCATATTAATGGTGTATTTTTGTGAATGGTTATTCTACAGTCGTTTTCAAAGTCAGCACTGCCAGAGGCGCTTCACTTGTTTTATATAGACATTTTGTTGTCAATTTGATCATTTAAAGTCTTAGGGCAATGACCAATCAAATATTATATTCTAACTCAAATATCTAACCTAAATTATACATGTATGTGGGATGAAATATCTTACAAACTAGTTGAAAACAACTCTAAATTCCATCATTATATATTGAATTAATCATCTCACAATGAAAGAAGCATTGCAATAAAGTCATCAAGCAATCACCTTAAACTTTCTGACCTTTGACCTTCAGGTCATCTTGAGATGGTGAAGTTCCTGTTGGAGGCCGGTGCTGACCATGAGCACAAGACCGATGAGATGCATACTGCCCTCATGGAAGCCTCTATGGATGGACACGTGGAGGTAGCAAGACTTCTGCTTGATCACGGTGCCCAGGTAAGACATACCCCTTTCACATTCCCATGACCTTTGACCCTCGACTCAAACTGTATACCAACACCTATCCTCATCTTCACATTATTCTGTAGAAACCACATGTTTTCATAGAAATCAAGCAATGAATTTCTTGTGGAATGAATATTGGGTCAGCAAGTTGAAATGAGGTTTTAGTTAATTTCATGACCCTTATTTGCATACATTATACATATACAGTGGCAGATGTATGGTTGCAGGAATTCAATGATTGTGAACAGGTATATGGAGATCCTGAATAGAATTGATGAATTGGCCAAGCTGAATGTCAACTCTGGCCAGTTTGCTCACTTGTTTGATTATGTAACATCTCAGTCAGAAACGAACTTAATATCTTTCTTCATTTCCATTCTTCAGGTGAACATGCCGGCCGATAGCTTTGAGTCACCTTTGACCCTGGCAGCTTGCGGAGGTCATGTCAAGCTTGCGTCCCTGCTGATAGAGAGGGGAGCCAACATCGAGGAGGTGAACGATGAGGGATATACCCCTCTTATGGAGGCTGCTAGGGAAGGACATGAGGAGATGGTGGCACTGCTTCTTGCTCAAGGTAAATTCAATATCATGCTATTCACTATGCACCAGGGCCCCTTTTCACTGAGTTATGATTGATCCAATCAACCTCGATTATTTGGAAATCCATCAATGTCATAATTGTTTCTCCAGGAAATTTGCACAATGTCCTTTTGTGAACAAAGATAAGCACACTGAATTGTCAAGAATGCGATGAATGTGTGAATATACACCATATCTAGAAAATATTTTGAATAAACATGAAATTTCTGGCTTTCCATAGTTGTGGTTGATTGCATCAATTGCAATTCTTTGTAAGACGGGGGCCCAGGTGGGTGTTTCATAAAGCTGTTCGCAAAGTTACACATAACTGGAACACGTTCTTAGATACTTGGTCAGCTACGTAAGGATATATCAGTTAGCACAAGAAAGCAACACCACCCATGCGTGATGTCATTCGTAACTTACAAATTTAGTATGCATTATACCATGCTGTTCTGCCAGCCATTATTAAATACCCAAGTACGCAATACAGTGCAGCCCTGTGAGTGTTTTATTGAAGAAGTTTCTCAGAGTTCATGTTCATGGAAAGCCAGGGTAATGAATGTCTCTTTCTGTTGTTGTTGGTTCAGGTGCAAACATCAATGCCCAGACTGAGGAGACCCAGGAGACGGCTCTGACGCTAGCCTGCTGCGGAGGCTTCCTAGAGGTTGCTAAGTTTCTCATCGAGGTTGGGGCAGACATTGAGCTTGGATGCTCTACACCCCTCATGGAGGCTGCGCAGGAGGGACATGTCGATCTCGTCAAGTTCCTTCTAAGCAAAGGTAAGGCAAAGATACCAGTCTTCAGGCATTTGCCTGATTTCAGCAACTGACAACTTCAATTCAGGCTTTTGGGGGCTTTATGAAATATCTTTCTTTATAAAAGGGCAGTTCCAAGGTAACGGAGTGACATTCAGAAACAAATTTTTGCATTCAAAGATATCACCCATATTTTAATAATTATTTGCAAAGAAATGGTACCTGACAGTAGTTGCTGAAACCCACTTTTCAAAATAATAACATTTGTTATTTTGATCCACTGAATTAATGAGATATGAATATTCATAAACATGGTTACGGGGTGACGCAAAATGGACATGCATATTTGAGGAGAAAATATATTGTTCAAACTCTGTGAACTTTAAATTGCTTTCATAATTTTGATTTATTGATATGATTCTATGTTCTAGCTTTAATATGCTGCATTACATTAAAAAATCAGTGTATTATTTCATTAATTATACGACTTAAAACGTAAACCCATACCTGGTTACTGAGTGACGGTTACAGAGTGACATCAGAAATATCCACACCCAGGCAACGTAAAATGAACTTATATTTGAAAATTTTTGTTTGATATGATGTAAAATGATGACCTTCAGATTATCCAAAAGAAAATTTACAAAACAAGCAATAGTTTTTTGTTAAATTGAAATTAAGTAAAAAAAAATAAAATAGTCCCATGTATAGAATTTCTTGTATGGTTTGGATTCTCCTATAACGAGGTGCGTAAGAAAAAAAATTGTGGCTTATTATGTTTCCCTTTTATATTTATGAAATTCCATATGAGTTTTGATAGAAAAATTTGATCCAGATTTGAAATAGAGCCAATATAAAATTTTGGAAAATGCACACTTTTGCTTGGAATTGCCCAAAAGTAATATTTGTCATTGTAATATTTGGTGGTAAAATTTAAATTTGTTCTTTTAATATTTTATGTAACATTTTTCATAGGTCTGAGAGTTGAGCTTTTTAGATGATTTCAGCTATTTATTTTTCAGCTTTTTTTTGTACTTCGTCTGTACAAAAGTATAGAAGCTTTTGCAATTTCAGCTATTTTGATTTTTCGCTGAAACCTGTGATTATTATGGAGGTGCCGTGGCCGAGTGGTCAAAGGCTCCCAACTACACACATTAAGGTCTGGGATTCGATTCCTGGTACATCACTCATGCCTTAGATCAGGGGTAATTTTATCTTCATGGCTCCTTTATCACATATAAAATGAATGAAAATGCTGTAGGCATTATTGATGTACCAATTTATGTATTTGCTTTGGAAAAAATATGGGTAATTCCACAAAATAATCAAACTTTTTGTACGTCCGACCCCCATTTTTCTCAAGTCTTACTTTACTTCATAAACTGACCAAGTCATGGTTCTTTGAGAACATTACAGACTGTCAAATGAACAAGGAATCAGAGACAGAAAATTTAGTGAAGGTCCCACATATAGGCGGTCGGATGTTCATATTTTGGGGAATTGCCTATATATGTATTATCGGTGATGATTTTGATTTCTTTGCTTATTTAGGTGCTATTGTCCACGCTCAAACAGCGACAGGAGATACTGCCCTTACCTATGCCTGTGAGAATGGGCATACTGATGTGGCTGATGTACTCTTAGCGCATGGAGCAAACTTAGTAAGTTTATTCCCTTTCAATAGCAATTCAATTAGTACTTGTAATTACTTTATCGTACAATTTTGTGACCAGTTATCGTACTCAATAGCATTTCATGTATTATACATCTATATAGTAAAAAATGCTGCATGCTCATTGCTTGATAATACACCCTACAATGGGGAAAAATGAATGATTTTAAAAAATGAAAGTGTATTCCATTTTCTTCATATCACGTTGATTTATTATTTTTATTATTGAAAATTTGTTAGGGTGTGCATGTCAAGATGAAATTTAACATTTATAATAAAAAACTGTTTGTTTCGAGACAAATCAAAAAATGGTGCTGAATAAAGACAGGGTAAAATTTCCTTTCACTTATTAAGAGCAAAGGCAAGAATAAAAAGGAAACAATATCAAACAAATTGTAATCGAAGCTCAGATGAAAGGATGGCGAAAGTGATTCTAAGCTCCGATTGGAAATAAGATGAAAATCCATATTAAGGTGATATAGGCCGATGGTATAAAATGCAAAGTTAGCTGAATAAAGTTCATATTTGATGTATGATATAATGTATTTAGTTATGGGTAGGTGATTGTATGAAGATAACCAAGAAAGCAACCCAAGGTTTACGGTTTCCCCATGAAACTTACAGGAACATCAAACTCTTGCCCTGCAGGAGCACGAATCGGAAGGGGGGCGTACACCACTCATGAAGGCAGCTAGGGCAGGACATCTTTGCACTGTGCAGTACCTCATCAGCAAGGGTCAGTTCACATTGACATTCTTATCATGGTTGATGGTGGTGGTGATGATGATGATTATGATTATGATGGTGATGATGATGATGATGATGGTGATGATGATGATGGTGATGATGATGATGGTGGTGGTGGTGGTGGTGGTGGTGGTGGTGGTGGTGGTGGTGGTGGTGGTGATGATGATGATGATGCTGATGATGATGGTGATGATGATGATGATGATGATGGTGGTGGTGGTGGTGGTGGTGGTGGTGGTGGTGATGATGATGATGATAATAATGATGATAATGATGATGATGGTGGTGGTGGTAGTGGTGACGACGATGTTGATGATGATGATAATTTATTAAGTTGCAACTCTTTTGAAGAATTCCTGTAATGGACTTTGTTTGTTTTTCTGTGACAGGTGCGGATGTGAATAGGGCAACAACCAACAATGACCATACTGTGCTTTCTCTTGCTTGTGCTGGAGGTCATCTGAAGGTCGTTGAACTTCTTCTGGCCCACAATGCTGACCCCTCCCACAAACTCAAGGTTAGAGACATTTAAAAATAATCTCATGCAGACAAGGAGAAGACTTCATGTTAAATGACAAGTCCACCCCAACAAAAAGTTGGTGTTAATAAAAAGAGAAAATCCAACAAGCATAACACTGAAAATTTCATCAAAATCGGATGTGAAATTTATTTAAGTGCCCATGTTCTGGGAAGTATTTCATCAACATTTTTGTCTGACACATCAGATCTGACATTTTCGTTGCCTTTCCTTGGCTGAGAGGATAACCGACAAGCCCTTTCATGAAACGCTCCCGTTGTATGCCTTATAATAAACATAGGTGGGGATTGAAACATCTCTTAAATTCAGGCCAATGGGTTTCTATGAGTTCATGTGTTGTCAATCATTTTCACCAAGAAAAAAAAAAATCATTTAAATTTGCTTGTAAGTGATGTATTTTGCTTAAAGTTTCTTCATTTAGAAAAAAAACCTGGATAATTAAATTTCTTTGAAAAAGCTCAGAAAGGCATCAATAAAAAAAGTGATTAATTGTGATTTTCCAATGCATCCTCTCTCTCTTCCCTTTCTCCCTATCCTTCTTTCCCCACATCCTTCTTTCCCCACCTCTTTTCTTCTCTTCCATTTTCTCCCTCTTCCTCTCTCCTCCTCCCCCTTCCCCTTCGCTCTCTTCTATACCTCCTCTATCTCTTCTTTTGCTTCTCCTAACCCCTTCCTCATCCTTCTGTTGCTTTTGTGGATGGAGATTTTCATCGTCTTTTAAATTATATGTGACCAGAATTTTTTGTCTGTAACGAACAACTTCCACCTCTCACCTCCAATCAGTCTCTGTACTTGGATTCGTATTTCTACTCGATGATTATTCCATTCCATTTATTTATTTTTTCTTTGCAGGACAACTCTACATGCCTGATCGAGTCTGCGAAGGGTGGTCATTCCGATGTGATGGTGCTTGTTCTAGAGTACCCTACCAATATGATCGCCCACCCGGAGGGTATGGCTACACCACCAACACCAGATCAAGGAGAGGTGAGTCCACATTGACAAAAATATAATTTAAAAGAATTTTGTGTAACTTTGTGGAGGTAAGTGTATGCAATAATATTTCGTGAGGAAACCCTGAAATTTTATTTCATAAGCATCCTTACATGTTTCGCAAAGTAAAAATTATTATTTTTCCCTCAATAGTCTACAATTTCAACTTAAGTAGTAGAATTATTTATTGTTCTTGTAGTTGTTGTTACAAAATGACATAAAAGCATGGTTTTGATTTTGATTTTAATTGGGTTTCCAATCAAAATGAAATTAATTGTATATACATATGTTGGATTTGATATGAATCATTTCTCAAGGAAAAATGGGCTGAAAAATTTCAGGATACGATCTAGGTATGTAGCTTTGTGAAAGCCGATCACTACAGGTTGTTGACGATGATGGTGTTTCTGTGATTGTTTTCAGGTATCTCGAGTCCCAACCCAAGCACTTCCTATTGTAGTCCCTCCTCAGGAACCAGATAAGCACCCGGAGGAGGCTCACCTTGTTGAGTTCAGTGGTAGGTCCATCAACATATTTCAACTCCACCCTAAATCTTGTGTGATGAATGCACCATGCAGAGCTCTGCCCTGTTCGCTTGTTCTAATATTTGTAATGCTCAATTTGATCACGGATATTAATATACAGTCCGACCTCTCTTATCCGGACACGTTGGGACCAACAACCAATCCGGATAAGGGATTTATCCGGATCTGGGAGACCCAATATTAAATACACGCAGCTGCCTCCCCAACAGCGGTGGCTACACGTAATATATTGTAGTGGGCGTACAGACAGTATTCACTGCAGTGTCAGTGCAAATTATAGGCAGTATTTTTACGGAAAAGAAATCGATCGATGGCCAAAACTCTCGGATGATTTACCTGCCAAAATGATTGAGGTATACATCGAGCATACCTCGAAAGAAAGAATGACTCGGTGGAACTAAGTTTTACAATTAGATCATCGCGGCTGGTATCGCAGCTTCGCAATGTCAGCCATTGTTATAAATGTAGGCTCAAAAATTATAGATGGCGCTGTCCGTATTGAGGCCTATAGCACTAGCTAGCGAGACATGTGTTGTTTTTTCCCGGGAAAGGAAAAGAGATTGTGATGAAATGTTTGCGCTGTGCCCTCATTTACTGGAAATATATCCTGTCTAAGTTCTTTCGGTGATTTGGGCAAGATGTTTTCATGTAAAATAATGTTGTAGGTAGACTATATTGGAAAATATATGTAATCAAAGTGAGTTTGCATATAGGATTGAGTTTAGATTGAAATCTCTTTTCCCCACATACTAGATTGAATTGGAAAAAAAAAATCTTGGCAAGTGTGCGTCCGGATAATAGAGAGATCAGGATAAGGGGGGCCGGACAAGAGAGGTCGGACTGTACCATATAATATAAAAAATATGAGTTCTGCTTTGAAATGTAGAATATAAAACAAAGGCAGTAATTGAGAAACTCTGAAGACAAAAAGAAATATGAATTAGGCCTTTATCAGATATGACAAAATTTGTTATTTCAGTCTTTGTATCAAGGAAAAAGAGCGCCAAGTGGAAAAAGTGCATAAGTGCCCTTGTGCTCAGATTATGACTATCCTGATAACAGTATTAGCATATCAGTATAAATCTGCAAGATTGGGGGGGGGGGAGATGATGCCACCTGCATCTGTATGACCTTGCAGAAGAATATCTTTCATGTGTCCTTGAATTTATCTGTTAACTGTAGACTCTGAAAGAATTGTGTATTACCCCCATCTTTTAAACCAGGGTCATCCCTCCTAGGCCATGGGCAGCAGACCACTGTTGTATCATCTTCTACTCCAGATGAATCCTTGTACCAAAGAATGGCGAGCTCTACGGTCGCCACCACCACCACCCTTACCAATACCATCACCACCCCTGCAGGAGCTCCCAGCTCCCTAGAAACCATGGATGCCACAGGGATCTTCAACAAGACCATCCCTTCCAACTTCTCTCCTACCAACATCGTGGCTTCCACGTCGCTACCCGACACTACCATCTCCAAGCTGGATGTAGCGGCAATGGCGCCAATCGGAGTCGGCAATGCCAAAGGCCACCATCGAACTGCAGAGGAGCAGATTCTGGAGAAGCAGCAGATCTATGCTGAACTCCAGAAGGTGGAAAGGGAGCTGCAGCAGCGGATTGAAGTGCCGGTGATTCCAAAGGGTTTCCAAGGACAGGGTGTGGATGAAACAGAGCCCTCCAAGCTTAATCTACCAGTGTCCCTTCCAGCTGGTGCTACTGTACCGAGTAGCATCCCCTCAGCGGTAGCGTCCCAAGCAGGGATCAGTTCTGCTCCTGTAGTAAATAGTGCTGCTGGTGTTGACCCTCCGGATAGCTCCCTGTTGGCTGGTGTCCCAGAGAGCAATAGCAATCAGTCAGGCAACCAGAAGCAGTCTGCGGTTCAGGTTCCACCTCACTTACAGCCACTCCCTCCGTCTGTGTCCGATGGTGAGGAAAGCGGGGATAACGAAGACGACTTGGCCCTCGATACCAGGGATATCCGAATTGTATCCTCCGTCCCTTCCCAGCATGAAGACAAAGGTAGTGGGGAAAGTTCTGCTGATGTCCTTGGGGCGGGTGTCCGACACGAGCCTCTGGGATGTGAATCCCAGTCACCGCCATCTTCATCAGTGGCACCTCCTACATATGAATCGTACAACCAAAGCAGTAACTGCAATTGCGACCCCACCACTACCTTGCCAGCAACGGCAGCATCACCATATAACCCAGCTCTTAGTTCACAGCTCATGGGACACACCCCTCTCCTTCCCGCTCCAGCCTCCGTACCGTCACCTCTCCCGGATGTGGAGACCCTCCTCAAGGAATCGTCTGGTACCCAGGTGGACTCCACTAGTCTGGCGGCGGCAGGTATTGGTCAAGCTGTGCTGAGCAGTGGTGCAGTGCAGATCACAGCAGGTACAAGTGCTAATAACATTGCAGGGATGTCTGGAGCCATGGTAACTGGAGCCATGGTCATTCCACATGGTTACCGGGAAGTTCATAGAGGTGAGCAAAACTTGTACTGTCCATTTATTTATTTTTCTCCACATCAACAAAAAATATGTTTAAGAAAGGGAAATACTATGTATTAAAATAAATACTAATATTGAAATTCATTGTCACATCTGATCGATAGTATGTTAACCATTTTATGCATTAATAGTCATACCTTTCACTTGATATTTCGTTTTGAATTACTCTAAAAATTCTCAGTCAATATTATTCTTAGCCAATCAAATATGACAAATTCAATTGTTTTGATTGTACAAGTTTCATGATATGTGGCCCTGGTTCCTCTTACTGATTAATCTGCAATTTGAACATGATTCATTTCTCTAAACCTTTGCACTCCATGTAAGGAGAATTTTCAAGGATTTGGGGTGTATCAAGTTTTGAAACATTGTGTCGACAAGAGCAAATTACCCAGTAATAACCAAAATATGGTAAACTTGTTCATGCTCGTATCAGTTGTGATTAAGCTTCTTTGTCAGCCATGATCAGGCATCAAGTGACTGGAAAAAATCAATTGATTCCAATCCAAAATCATCGAACTTCAAGTATAAGTAGCCAACAAGGGTACATACATCTCATAAAGCCAATATCCCTTCATCTGATGATTCTATACTTCATATTCACAGATGCTGAGAAGAGACCTGTTGAGTCTAAGAAGCCGGCTCGCCAAACCCAATCTGTGGGCACACAGTGCGACCGTTCCTCCATACCACACCACCACCAGGTCGTACCAGCTCCTATCATGCTGACCACCGGTGGAGCAGGGGTAGGAACCTTGGGGGCAGGGGTAACCACCACCACCGCTGCCCTTGTCCCGTCTCCTGCCTCACCTGGTAGCTACGACCAAGCCCACTTTGCACCGCACCCGCCCGTCGAGATCGATGCCCAGACAGAGAGCAATCACGATACGGCTCTGACTATTGCGTGTGCTGGGGGACATGACGACTTGGTTCAGATGCTTCTGGAGAAGAGTGCCAACATCGAGCATCGGGATAAGAAAGGTGGGTAACATCCTCATAGTTTACGACTTGGGATACTATGGGTGATTTCAAGGTCAGTATTGACCTATTGGTGTTGGTGTTAGGTCAATTTTTACACGAGTATAACACCAAACATAAAATGAAGATGGTCCTGAAAAGCCACTCGCTAGTTTTTGAGATGTCAATAATGTGATCTGGATCAGCTTTACAAACTCAGAATAGATTTTGGAGCTAGGGGAAGCAATCCAAATTCCAACACCAATGCCAACACCGGACTTGAAATTACCCAACGACTTAGAATTTCCCTGTGTCTCTGTAGCATGGTGCACACTTCCACCATCCATTTGTGATCAAATATACGTTAAAAATTTTCAAGCATTTTATATGAATATTTAGAGCAATGATATCTCAACGATCATTTCGAATATTGGAATATTGTGGAGCGTTGTGGCCCAGTGGATTAGTCTTCTGACTTTGAAACAGAGGGTCGTGGGTTCGAATCCCAGCCATGGCATAATTTCCTTCAGCAAGAAATTTATCCACATTGTGCTGCACTCAACCGAGGTGAGGTGAAAGGGTACCCGGCAGGATTAATTCCTTGAACGCAGGAGCACTGAAAGGCAGCTCAAGCTAAAAACGGGGTGGTAATAATCATAACATCGCGCCCTCGGAATAGAATATTTCGAGATAGATGGTGCTATATAAATGCCTATTATTTTAATATTAATGTATGAAACTACAATAAAAACTCCAATTGATTCAGGTCTTCTATAGTAATATAAGTGAATTCAGTTCCAAATTATAATGGATTATAACAATGAATCTTGCCATTGGCTACGATTTCAAATTGTAATTGAATTGCGCCTGCATAGTTACTCATGACTTGAAAGATTGATGATCACACATGTAGGTAAACTGCTTTTACATGACTTTAATGGTGTCTTTCTTAACCGTTCTGTGTGCAGGGTTTACACCACTCATCTTAGCAGCCACTGCAGGCCACTATAAGACTGTGCAGATCCTCCTCAATCACAATGCAGACATTGAAGCTCAGTCTGAGAGAACCAAAGATACTCCCCTATCCCTCGCCTGCTCAGGTGGACGATACGAGGTCAGTTCCATTACCCATAATCCCGCTCTTGCTATCCAAGTATAAACACGTTTCCTACCCGTTTTAGCCTCCATAATAGTAGTATTTATAGCCTTATTAATTTCCATATGTTCTATTGTCAAATGAATTGTAATTTAGCTAAATGCTGCATTTAAATTGAATTCAACTGAATTTAATTTGTATCCCCATTTGGAGGGGTAAAAAGTGTATTATTCCATGCATGGTACACTGTTTCAATAACCAACATGTATTAAATGTGAAATGAGTGGTTTCGGCAGGGTGTGTAGCGGTCAAAGAACTTTTGGAAAGTCAAGGAATTTGAAAAAAACCCAATATATCAGATAGTTTATTGAACAGATGCAAAATTTAGGGGAAGAGAAATAGGTTAATATCTTTTGGGTAATTATAAAAAATCACTTATCCTAAGTATTTTTGGGGTTAACCTTTCAAACTTGGCATGAATGCATAGGAATGCCGGGGTCCATGATAACACAAAGGTTAGCGATTAATCATGCACTTAATTTTCACGAATAGATTGTACAATGTCGTCAATGCGATCAGTTGTAAAAAAAATGTTCTGTGATCTTTGCTAAGCTTTGTGTTACGGGCCCCTGGTTATATTGTTCCTTGATCTGGACGGTAGTCATGAAAGTTTCCTTTGAAACCAATGTTTTTGATTGGCTGAGAAACACTGGTCTTTTACCAGGGTTCCTAGCCCATCAGGGAAAATGTTTTCCTGGTCATCAGTTAATTGCTCATTAAACCATTTTCCATCAGACAAGACAGAAAAGCATTTCACCAAGACGTGAGCTGATAATTGTTTCATTAACATTTCACGTAACCTAAAATCATCCTCTGTTTCCATATGACATCTACAACAGGTTGTAGAGCTATTACTGTCACACAGTGCTAATAAGGAACATCGTAATGTATCAGACTACACCCCGCTCAGTCTGGCTGCTTCGGGTGGCTATGTTAACATCATCAAACTTCTACTCAGATATGGAGCAGAAATCAACTCCAGGTAAGTCATGAGGCAGGTTTGGTTTATTAAATGGAAATATTTAAAAAAAAAATTACTATTGTTTTTCTCTATTCTGTCAAAATTTTAGGTTTTAAGTAAAACCAAAATTGGGATATAAGAGTTAATGTGACATCATTGTTCCCTGACTGGTGGAAGTTTAACCAAGCTTGCATAGTATTCATGTACCATGTTGGATACACTTCTTGATCATTAATGAAAAGGGTTGAGCGACAAAATATCTCACAAAATTCTTTTAAGATGCAAAAAAAATCCCGTAAATATTGGTTTCAATACAAAATGTAATTTAGGTGAACATAAGAATGAAAAAAATAATTATGCAGCAGACATGAAAATTTTTGTATTTTTTTTTTTTTTCTTTCTTTCTGGGATTTTTATCATTGTATCCCTTTGAGAAGGACAAATATTAGTTTGGGATTTTCACCAGACTTTTATTAATGTGTATGATACTTGTTGCTAGAGCTACCTACTGCCTAAAAATATATTTTTTTTTTCAATTATTCTATCATGCAAAAGTTCATCTTGGGGGAGTATTTAAAGATATTATGCCACAAAAAAAATGAGAGAGAGGACATATGATAAATAGTTTTTTTGTTGGTAATCTTAAATGTCTTTTTATTTTTGTCTTATGCAGAACGGGCAGTAAGCTTGGCATTTCACCCCTCATGCTGGCGGCCATGAACGGTCACACTGCAGCGGTCAAACTCCTATTGGACATGGGTAGTGACATCAATGCCCAGATTGAGACCAACCGAAACACTGCCCTCACGCTGGCTTGCTTCCAAGGTCGGACCGAGGTCGTCAGCCTGCTCGTTGATCGCAAGGCCAATGTGGAGCATAGGGCTAAGGTAATGAGAAAAATGAATACATTTGAACTTTAGGGGTGTTTCACAAAGAATAAAGTGTGACCTAAGAGTCGAGCATAAATGCCAACGCACACACACTCACTAATCCTTAATCTTAGGCAAAAAAAAAAACTTGGTGTAACAGGCCAATGAAAATTTGGGTAGGGAGGGCGGATTGTTCGTTGTTTTTTGTCTCACCTGCATAGCAGAGTGAGACTATAGGCGCCGCTTTTCCGACGGCGACGGCGGCGTCAACACCAAATCTTAACCTGAGGTTAAGTTTTTGAAATGACAGCATAACTTAGAAAGTATATGGACCTAGTTCATGAAACTTGGCCATAAGGTTAATCAAGTATTACTGAACATCCTGCCTGAGTTTCATGTCACATGACTAAGGTCAAAGGTCATTTAGGGTCAATGAACTTAGACCATGTTGGGGGAATCAACATCAAAATCTTAACCTAAGGTTAAGTTTTTGAAATGTCATCATAACTTAGAAAATATATAGACCTAGTTCATGAAACTTATACATAAGGTTAATCAAGTATCACTGAACATCCTGCATGAGTTTTACGTCACATGACCAAGGTCAAAGGTCATTTAGGGTCAATGAACTTTGGCCGAATTGGGGGTATCTGTTGAATTACCATCATAACTTTGAAAGTTTATGGATCTGATTCATGAAACTTGGACATAATAGTAATCAAGTATTACTGAACATCCTGTGCAAGTTTCAGGTCACATGATCAAGGTCAAAGGTCATTTAGGGTCAATGAACTCTGGCCAAATTGGGGTATTTGTTGAATTACAGCCATAAATTTGAAAGTGTGTTGGTCTAGTTCATAAAACTTGGACATAATAGTAATCGAGTATCACTGAACATCCTGTGCGAGTTTCAGGTCACATGATCAAGGTCAAAGGTCATGTAAGGTCAAAGAACTTTGGCCACGTTGGGGGTATTTTTTGAATTGCCATCATATCTCTATAAGTGTATTGGTCTAGTTCATAAAACGTGGAAATAAGAGTAACCAAGTATCACTGAACATCTTGTGCGAATTATAGTAGTTTTCAAAATCAGCACTGCTGCTATATTGAATCGCGTGATGCAGGTGAGACGGCCAGAGGCATTCCACTTGTTTGTAGTTGTTGTCGCCTAGACTAGATCTAGATCTATAGATCTATTTGCATACCGGTACATGAAAGTAGCAATTTATACACATACATACCAGTCAGTCCGCAAGCCCTGAAAAAGTAGCTTTTTTTATCCAAGTGATATTCATGACAAGAGGGTTTTTGCATAGTTAATGAGCTTGGTGCGAACCAAAACACCTCTTTTTATTCGGCCATTGCTGCTCTAAATATTGACCAAATTTCATGTTTTTGGTATCTTTGTAAAGAAGAAGAATCATTCTTTTAGGTCATGTGTTTGGATTTTTTAAAAAATGTTGTAATATAGGAAAAACTTTTGATCTAAAACATGAAATAAAATATTTTTTTTCATGCAACAAAAGTTGTTGTTTTCACACTTAATTTCTGTTTGGGCACAAATGATTTTTAAATCATGATAAAGCTGAAGATCTAAGCTTTAATATGATATAATTTTTATAAGAAGATGTATTTTAGATGGGTCAGCAGCCAGCTTTTCATAGGCCAAGTACATTTTGCAGCTCAAAAACAAGAATACTGCGCTCTGATTGGTTATAGACTCCACACACCCACGCAAATTCCAATGTTCCCCACACTGGCCTCTGCAAGGTCACACTCACCATGTGGTAATCTCTTCAAATTACCCGCGCCTGTTTGTTTTGAAAACAGTATTCAGCCAATCAGAACTCTGGATTTTATGTTACTCAGAAATTTCAGAAATCTCGTCTTGCATCTTGATGGAAATAACTGGCTGCTGACCCATCTAAAAGATACCACATGTCAAGAGTGACATTGTAAGAAAGTATAGAGTTTGAGCTTTCTGATGATATAAATAATGTTGGTGCCTAAAACACAAAATGTTGCACAATTTGCAAGTGAAAACAGAGGAAGAAAATTCTGTTTGATGCATCTTTTCAGGTAAAAAATTCACTTATTTATCAAAATATTTCATTCAAAAGAAATGACCAATATAAAAGGGTAACATTTACTCTTGCCCATGGTACAAAAATAATCAATATTACTCAAGGAGAAAGTGATTAAATTCTTTGAGAAAGAAAGTCTCACAATTCACGAGATTTTGCAGGGACATGAATTCAGCCACGAGAGGACTTGGATAAATCTTGCTCATTTGCTCATTAACACAGGGGCTTGCGGACTGACTGATACAGTGGTGTAGATAGGTCCTCAGACCCAGGGATGATCTGATGAGAGGGGTAGACCACAATATGTTCAAATAATTCTCCCCACATACACAATACACACACACACCAATATATATGGACACAGAATGAGCCAGAAATTGTTGAAATCTTGAAAGCGAAGAACATCCGGGGGTTTTTCCGCATTGTGATATTGATATTTACGCAATCGATATCGGATTAAAAAATAAAAAAGCATAGGGTCAGCGATATTTTTAGGGTCGGACGGGTTACGCCAAATAATGTTTTTGTTTTTTTGGCCTTATTGATGAATACCCAGAAGTGAGCATCCTCTGTGCATGATATGACCAATATGGTGAGGCATTTTACACTGCATGCAACCTTGAGTGTCATTTGTAATTACACTTACATCTCTATGAATCACCACACTGTGATAAATTGTTGTGATAAATGAGGATTAATCACAACTTTGTGATGGATCTCCTTTCTGTACATAAGTGGCATGAGTTGAGATTGATCTCAAAATTATCATTGAGCTGAATCAGTCATAAGATGCCTAAGATTCAGATTTTCATCTGATAATATCTGGTTGGCTATATCATGTTACGCTACCATTTACGATATGCATACGGTGGTCTCACATCTTCACAAATGCCTTTACATGGAGCAATGAAGGAGACCTGCCCCATTATTTAGTCAATTCTGGTACCATTTAAACATGATGTGTGTATCACATGAGGGACTATGGGGAAAAGAACTATTATGTCTACTGTTTGCCATAGCTAAGAGCAGTTTCAGTTATATCTTTGGCCAGAAAAGAACTTCTGTCTCTAGATTTACAATCTGGATCCTAACTGGCTGGGACTGATGAAAGAGTTTTGATTTTGAAGATATCCGGCGGGCATGGTTACGACACAAGCTAATGAAAGAGCGGAGTCTAAGCAATCATCATATCCTCCCTTTTTCCCATTTCTAGACGGGACTGACCCCTCTAATGGAGGCAGCCTCTGGTGGCTATGCAGACGTTGGGAGGGTTCTCATCTCAAAGGGAGCTGACGTCAATGCACCACCCGTACCATCCTCAAGGGACACTGCTCTGACCATTGCTGCGGACAAGGGCCACTATCGCTTTGTGGAACTACTCCTACAGCACAAGGCTGCAGTGGATGTGAAGAATAAGAAAGGGCAATCCTCACTCTGGCTTGCATGCAATGGTGAGTTAGAAAATGATACTAGATTCAACAAATTTTGCCTAGATCTTATGCTTGTGGAATAAGTTTCTGGATAAGGGAAGTTTAGGGTAAATTGAAAGATTTGGGTAAGTTTAGGATAAACGAATGATAAGTATAGAGGAAGTTGAATGATAAGTGTAATTTTAGGATAGATTGAACCAGACAATTCTATAAATCTGTCTGTCTGTCGACTAAATCACAATTTATCTCTGCTTTTCTAGTTCTTGTGATAAGGTATAAGGCTTTCATATAACACATGGCCCAAATAGTTCATGAAGTAAAGAAAAATGAATAAAAAAATGAAAATCCATATTTTATCGTTAGAAATATAAATCTTCTGAATAGTCATTTTGCTCCATTGATCTTGATCCTTGCAACCACTGTAGGATGAGGCTCTGACATAGATGATAAATATTGATTATTTTATTGATTTATAATAACTTTTGTATCCCATTTCTCAGGCGGTCACTTTGACGTAGTGCAGCTGTTGGTGCATGCTGGTGCTGATATCGATAGCCAAGATAATCGGAAAGTCTCTTGTCTCATGGCAGCATTCAGAAAGGTAAGAAAACTCTTTAACTATTTTTAACAATAATTGGTCTTATGAATGTATTTGAAATATTCAGGAACAACAGTACGAGGTGAAAGTTGGAAATTTAATTAGCATCATTCGACAATAACAGGTTGTTGCTAATAAAAGAATTACCATTTCTGTACAGACTTATCATTTACTGAGGTTTCAGACAAATCTGATGGATCCGAATAATGAAGATTGTGTTGCAGAATATCTTTGTCAACAGAATTCAGATGTATTCGTTCCATGTTTATTGTTCATGAACAGACTGATGTTTTACTATTTGGGGGTTCTTCTGTATTTCTATTTTGCAAGTTTGAATGGAAAAACAACATCATTTGATTGAACATATGTGTAAAGATTTTGTAAGATTTTAAAACAAACTGACGAACGATAAAATTCCTGAGTGTTATTGCACGGAAATACCAATAACGAATTGACCAATGCATTATAGATGCTGGCTTTTTATATTTGTTATTGATATGATTAATTGCAATCGTTTGTAAAACACGGCCCAGATAGGAATGTATTCATTAAAAATACAAAGCATATAACAACTGTTCTGTTAAGTGTTTGTAGAGGATTCTTTGTAGAAGTGTTATTGATTTTCAACCGTTTTATAGTTGTGATTGATATGATCATTTGCAACTGTGTGTGACACAGGGCCCCAGGTGGAAATCTATTCCAAATGCAAAGTGCATAACAGCTTTGATGTTTAATTGTTGTAGAGTGTTTGTAGAGTATTCTTAGCAGAAGTGTTATTGATTGTCAAACTTTCTCCTGTTTTAGGGTCATGTGAAGGTTGTACGGTGGATGGTGAAGCATGTCAATCAGTTCCCATCGGACACGGACAGTATGAGATACATCGCTACCATCTCAGATAGGGTAAGCCATTGAAATCCTTCCTTTGATTGGGGAGAGAAGCCAGCATTTGGTGTTGATATAATGATTTTAGAAACGGGATACTTTTATGAGTTTTGCACAGTTGTAACAGGTGGGGAAATCCATATGTATGTATGAGTATGACCCCTATCTGCTGGAGCTTCCTGAAATGATTTGATTCTTCATATGAATAGACGTAATGCTCTCAGATTATCAGATAGGGTAAGTGGGCCCTATTTCATCAAACTTGGAAAGCTTTAAGCCTTTGGAATCCTTCCTTTGGTGGAGAGAAGCCAGCATTTGGTGTCGGTATAATGGCTTTTGAAGTTGGATCCTGATAGGAGTTTTGAGTGTTTGTAACAAGTTGCCAATTTGTTAACGTATGTACGTCTAACCCTCAAACGGTCCATCTCTGCTTTGTTCTTCATATTTCAAGGTGTAATCCTCTCAAATTATCATGGATTGGGCAGTTCATGGAATGAAATTAACAATTTCGGCTGAAAATATAACCCATCTTCCTCTTTAATAGCAGACTCTTGATTGTCTGCAGAGAATCCATGGAGAGCTCTAGTCTTCCTGGTTATTAGGGAGGATCCCTGAAAATCTAAACATTTTTACTGTGAAAAACTTCTGAAAACTCAACATCTCCTTAATTCATGTATGATTGCTCTATAGGATTGGGATAAGTTATTTGAAAAAAATAAAGAAAATCACATTTCTATACTAATTCTGCTTGAAAGCTTAAAGGGCATATGAACCAGCGGCCTAAATATCCCTACCTCGAGTCCTGAACTACTCGTATCTAGCCAGTTTTATTACCCATAATGCCACATATTCTGAAGTGTAGTCTTGTAATATAGGCCAACTTGAATGAAGGCACACAACTATGCAGTGCATTCATATCACAATAATTATGATACCACGCAGCAAAACAAGCACGTTTCCACTCAAATACCTTTCAGGCTCTAACACCAATAAAATTATTAGTCATTTTACCCTCTATATTAGTAATAGTTATCTCAAAAAGTATATTTTAAGACTAGCCATTTATATCACTCAGTCAATAGGACACAACACAGTGTTGGCCAGTTCACTCCCCCTTTAAAGGTAAATGCTAGTTTTGGTAATGATATCAAAATGAGTTCGTACAGAATCCAATGAAATGACCACCAAAGTGTCTGTTTGTATAAATAAAACGCATGTGCCAAAGGATTCTGGAAGAAATTGTGTAATTGCTGAGAAATCAGCAAATAAGCACAGGATTCGGGTAGAGCGTCGGGCCCGACGCTCAAAGCAATAATTATACACTGTCCCACGTGCGCTTATCTGTGTTGGGGAAGTTCAGTCTGAACATTTTTCAGCGTAGATTTCAAGATTTCACAAAGTTCAGTTTATGTAACTGTACCAGATCTAGATCCTCGATGATATACTGACAATTAAGCCTTGTTTTACAGACTTTTTCGTGTCATGAAATCAGTGTTGACTGCAACTACTGGAATTTCTCTTTAATGCTTACTGATGTAGTTGGGCCTGACATTAGTCATATCCTTGATTATCTGTCTATTACAGGAGGTTCTGAAGAAATGCCAGCAGTGCATGGAGATCATTGTAGTTGCTAAGGAACGTCAAGCAGCTGAAGCTAATAAACATGCTAACATCCTCCTAGAGCAGCTAGAGTCAGAGAAGGTAAGAGATCTGGGCCCCGTCTTACAAAGAGTTACGATTGATCCGATCAATCACAACTATGGACGGCCTGCAACGTCAACATCTATTATTCATGTTTGCTCAAAATATTTTCCAACTATGATGTATATTCATGCATTCATTGTTTTCTTGAAAATTTACTGTGCTTCTCTTTGTTTGCAAAGGACATTGTGCCAATTTCCTCTAGAAAAAATTATGACACTGATGGATTTCCATAGAGTTGATTGGATCAATTGTAACTCTTTGTAAGACGGGGCCCTGATGGGTGTTTCATAATACTGTTTGCAAAGTTACGCGTGACTGGAACATGTTCTTAGTTGCCAAGACAGGATTCAGTCACAACTCAGAGCAACGACTGACCGATTAGGAGCCTGCCTGGAGCTGGAATTTAGGCATCGCCCAACGATTTTTGTAGAAGTCGAGCGGGCTGTAAAGACTTATGGATGGCCGAGCAGTGCCCTGTCCATTACTCAAGGCCAAATCGGGGAACGTTTCCGTTTGGCGTCTGAGCAGTGATCAGCTGACGAACCACCGATTCCTGGTCTATTTCCCACTGGCCACCGGCCTATTTTTAAGTAATCGCCCGGCCGATCTTGAATTCATCGCGAGATCATTGACCGATCTCTGAGCGGCCAGCGGCGGCCCAGTTTCCGCTCGACAGCTTTTAATCCGAGTACAATTTTTTACCTAAATGGTTCAACGGCAACCACTTCATTACGTCGACGCCCAGACGGCGACCACCTGGGCACCAAGCATATTAGGGCCGCGAGTGAAAAGTGAGCGGGCACGCCAAAATTTAACTCCGTGTTCAATCTTGAGCGGCGACCGAGCGATGCCCCAATATTCAATGGTGCCTGGACGGTGACCAGGCGAAATTGGCTAAAAACTTGCCACCTGGTCATCGAGCAGGCTAATTTTGGGGGTTGTGACACCTTAGCATCAGCTACGTGTGTATATATTTTTTAGGACAAGAAGGGATCATCAGTCATATGTAAAGTCTTCTGTAACTTACAAATAGCCACCCATAATCAAGGTTTCTATGATAGTTACCAAAAGACAAAGTTACCATAATTGTAAGTCGTTATGAAAGTGGCCCTTGACAATGGATCCAATCGTTCTTTGTGTGTCAAAAATTTTGAATTTAAAATGTTAAAACACAAGAAGATCATACAAACCCTTGGGAAATTACAATTACCCCTCATATTTTTCCTTTTTTTTTTCGTATTTAGACAAGAGAGGAGAGCCGCAAAATGGCAGCTGCAAAACGGCGCGAGAAGAAGAAAAAGAAGCGAAAGGAGAAGCAGCAGAAAGGAGGACCGAACAACAGCTCGCCGGAACCTGAACAAGAAGATGACGAAGAAGATAATAGCCTCGGGAGAGAAACCAGTGAGTCATATGAAAGTATGTACTTGCATGTCTCTATATATGCATGTGCAATTATGTAATAAGAATAATCAATGCTAATACTTATTATTCCAGTGATTGGCAGGTTTTTGATCTTTTCTCCATGATGCACACAGGGGGGAGGGCACAATGCCCCTCTTTTGAGAGGCACAAATAATATTTTTTAGTGGAATATGGCATGCATAGGCTAGTGAGGACCTTTTTTCTTTTCTTTTTTTTGCCTTTGTTTGTTGTTGGTTTTTTTTGGGGGGGGCTTGTCAAATTGTTCATGACAAATGACCTCGATTTGGTAGTGAAGACCTTTAGGTGCATGTTTTGAATCCATAAGACAATTTTGATATTTCCTTTTAACTTTTTTTTTCTTTGGACAGTCCTGATTTATACATAGGAAAGGTAATTTTTTAACTTTGGAGTATCTAATGTAAACATTTTCTAATTTTCGAATGCTTAGAGTCTTCTAATAGTAAATGTTAGGTGCTATATCAGCAAATATAAACTTTGTAAAATTGTTAAAATTAAGGCAAGCTATTTATGATGTTGTTTGTAGTTGAAGACCTTGTACCACTGGAGCCACCATCAGCCACCACCACAACCACCATCGGTAAGGTCCGTACCAAGGACACCACCACCACCACCACGGCTCGCAACAACGGTCAGTCCATCACCACCACAACCACCACCACCACAGTCAACAAGAAGAACAAGAACAACCTAAGCAGTATCATCACGGCAACACCACAGGGAGGAGGTGGCAGCAGCAGCGCTGTGGTTACCGCCACAACCACAGCCAGTACCACGCATACCACCACGGTTGCAACGTCTACCACGTCCTCGCATAGATCATCTGCATCATCACATGTCATCAACCAAGCCAGCAACAAAGCAGCTCTTCTAACCAACATGAAGGTCATTATAAAAGTCTTCTCAGAAAGCTTTGTCGTATTTTAAATGCATAAATATTGGTAAAAAAATATATAATATGAAGAATGATATTCATATTATATAGATTTTCATGGATTATCAAAAAATACAGAGTTTTAAATGAGTGTTTCAACTGAATGGGTTTTGAAATCACTTGATTAATTAAAAGTGTAGTTAGTTTGTCCAATTGATTTTTGATCATAAGTTTTTGCCCTTATTTCAATTAATTTTGTTTTCATTATTTTATTTCAATTCAATTTTACTATATAAGGTCAGTAGCCAAATGTTAATGAAATGTTTGTGAAATCAAATGTTGCATTTTTGCTTTGTCAAAGGAAATATATATGATATGGATCATGCAGTATGAATTTGAATCCTGTTTATGACTTCTCAGCTATTCTTTGTGTATATATGTAACAATGAAAAACATTTTCTGGTGATTTGTATTGTTTCTTGCCTGTTCAGCAGGAGAAATGTTCCTGGGCTTAGTTGCCATGAACATCCCTTGTGTGCGCCCTATAATTCAGGGTGTTAATTGAATGTGAAGCTCTTGCAATAACTAGTAAATGCTCTTATGATCCAGGCAAAAACATCAAGTGCAAAGGAACACGCCAACAACAAGGCGAACCAGAGCAGGAACATCTCTGCTTCAAGCAAGGAAGAGAGACAGAACAACAAGAACAGAGTGAATATGAATGGAGACGCTAAGGATGGAGGGAAGGAAGGAGCTAAGGAAGGGGGAAGACACGATGAGAAGATACGAGAAGAGAAGAAGAAGAAACGAATGAATATGAAAGAGAAGGGGCAGAATCACACCATGTAAGTAGTAACAATAATGATGATGATATTTTGTTCTTGTTGATATCTGTCTTTATGGACTTTATGTCTATAATCTTAGTCTAGTGGACAAGCATTTTAAAGAATCAATTGCTGCTTGTCACAGTCTGTATTAACCGGTGTGTTGGTAGAGCGTCCGTCTCACAACCAGGAGGTTGGGGGTTCAAACCCCGGCCTCGTCAGACCGAAAGATGTTAAAAGATGGGAGTTGCTGCTACCCTGTTTGGCGTTCAACAATTAAAGGGATAGAGCCTCGTCGATCTGGCGCTGCACAGCGGCTGCCAGGCCCACGATCAATTTGGCAAAACAAATTTTCGGAGTATTTCATTTCTGGTGTCTATTTTGAACAATAAAATATGGATTTTTTTCATGTACCCATTTAACTCTCCTGGGTTGAGTATGGCAAATGAAGATAAATGCCTTGCCAAAGGATAGAGTAGTCTAGATTTTTGTGATGATGGTGCGATAGGATTGTGAACAAACATTCATATAAGAATACCTTATAGTACATTCTTTATCTCAACTTTGCCCTGGCCAGACAGTTGCACTATGCAAAGCGGGCTTGGTCGAAGGATTTCCCTATGGTGCACCAAGTTTACTCTCCCCAGAGATGACCCTATTACAGATTTTCTGATGCTTGTCACAAAAGTCTGTATTCTGGGAATACTAGCCAACTCCCCTTGAAAGCTGATGCTCATGATTTTCAAGGGGAATCCAACCTAGGTATTAAGATATTGTGTGGGGAAAGGAGAAAAATAAATTAAACAGAATAGTTAAAGTTTGAAAGAAATCAGACAAGCAATAAGTAAGTTATGACGTTTTTTAAATTGAGATCCCTGAAACTATGTTAATTTCAAATTGGCAACTTGGTAAGTAAATTATTACAAGTGGGAAGTACAACTTTCCCATAAGCCATGTACTTAATTAATTATACATGATTTGTGGCTTTCTCTCAAGTATCTCTTCCCCGGGGCCGTAATCCAAATATAACCAATGTATCATAATGCTTTATATCCTCATGAAAGTAAAATATAGTTTGAAATAAAACTTTTGAAAAAGTGACAATTTTAACGATTTCATGTATTTGAGTAAACGGGAGAGTAGCCCTTGCCTCACATCACTATGACATCACCAATGCGGCCAATTTGAAGTCTCCATGGGTATAGCGATTACCAATTTCTGCAACTTTTAACAATTCATAACTTTCTCATAGTTCGTCCGATTTTGTCAAAACCACCACCCATGTACTTGTCTGATATTTCTTCTTCCAATTAAAACAACCTTTTGGGGGTGGGAGGATTGGATTCCCTTTTAACCCTTTGCACATTTTCTCTATTTCCTCACATGCAGTAAACATGAGGACCAGAACTCCACCGGTATTGACGGAGGAGGAGGAGGTAAGAAGTCGATGGGTCCTGGAGGAGATGCTGTTAGTCCTAACATGAAGGGATCCTCTATCACTGCAGCTAGCCCCAAGAGAGGACAGAAGAGAGAGGAAGGATGGAAGGAAGTAGTCAGAAGGTAAGCTTGCTCAAATACAACGCATTGTGTGAGGGTAAAATGACATATTTGTGTATATTGTGAGTTGAGTATCAACAAAGGGTTGGGAATCATTTTTTAAAAGGGGTGAGGAAGTAAAGACAAAAGTTGCATTAAGGTAACGCCATGCTATAGAAACTTAGAGTAGAAGTCCCCAGTTTTCCGAATCACCGAAAACGGATTCCATGGAATGTTACAGAAAACATAATTTTTTCTGGCCATATAAATGAATTACAAAAAAAACAGTGCAAATAATGAAAACCCGAAGAAAATTTGATTTGAAAAAAATGCACAAGTACATGTATTTAGTGAAAAATCTGTCCACCAAACCTCATATGTGTTCACCAAGGTTTATCTGTAAGGAAACTTTTAACATGATTTTGAAAAAAGTTATGATTTTGTCCACATAGTCATATGTAGTTAAAGTGGCATTTTGTCAACATGCATTCAGTAAATGTATTTTAGATCTGGGGCCTGTTTCATAAAGGACTTGCAACTGTTGTAATTTTCCATAATGGCAACTACCATGGTAAGAGGGCTCAGCAGCCAATCATAATCAACGTGTCCATGGTAGTTGCCATTATGGCAAAGTTACAACAGTTGCAAGTCCTTTATTAAATGGGCCCCTGATTTCCATATATTTTGAATCAAACTTTGCAGGAAGCACCATTGGAAGAAACTCATTGAATCTTATTTTGAAATATATAAGCATTGCCAAGAACCAGAAAAAAATGATGTTATTAGGACTAAAATAAATAAATGGTGAAAATTGATGTTTCTTTGCAAAAGAGATCTCTCTGCTTTGTCACCGTTTCAGACATTGTGGCCCGTATTCTGAAGTCAGGTTAAACTTAGACCATGGTCTAACTCTGTGCCAAAATTATGGGAAGCCAAAAGTGTCAAAATTTTTATTAAGTTTATTATGTTTACTGTGCTCTTTCCTGATGCATTTATGGTGAAGACAATCATCTATTTATACTTCCTCCACAATTATGAATAATTTGTGAGCCAAATGAGCTGAAATATGACATCTCTACTGTTAGTTATTTATGTAACAATTGGCTATCCATACTTTAACCACAAGTTAAACCCGACTTCAGAATACGGGCCATTGATGGTAAATAAGTTGGATAATAAGCAAATAACCACAGTTGGTGAAGGTGATGGGCAAATTATCACTTGCTGGATGTAGCTATTTGACCGTCACAACAAAACAATGGAGGGGCAATGCACTTTCATATTGCGCAAAGTTTTATACGGGCCATTGATGGTAAATAAGTTGGATAATAAGCAAATAACCACAGTTGGTGAAGGTGATGGGCAAATTACCACTTGCTGGATGTAGCTATTTGACCATCACAACAAAACAATGGAGGGGCAATGCACTTTCATATTGCGCAAAGTTTTACTGCTAGCGTGCAAGTACACTGTGCGCGCGCATCTAGACTCTGCATGATCGTCACTGCAGGTAATGGAGAATGATGGAACCAAAAAATTGAGTGGCAATGACCTCTTTATTTCGCGCATACTCAAACTAATTCATAACGAGTCATGACCCTATGGGCTGAAGTGATCAGCAAAACACAAAAGTTCCGCCATTGCAAGTGATGATTGATGGGGGAAACTACCCTTTATCATGTGACCGACTTCTGGCCAATCCTAAAACAAGATCCTTATTATGCAAAATGTAAATTCAAATAACTGAATTTTTATTAACTTGCATGATGATTTGATATGATATGTTCTCACTGTATCTTGTACAGGTCCAAGAAAGTAACTGTACCGGCCAATGCTATCAGTAGACTTATAGGAAGAGGAGGATGTAACATCAATGCTATTAGAGATGCAACGGGAGCTCACATTGATGTTGATAGACAGAACAAAGGAAATGAACGCACCATTAATATCAAGTAAGTCATTTCATAGGTGTTGTATTTGATTTGGTCTATACCCGATTTGTGTACTTTCCATTTGGTCTCATCCACATGGACTTAGCCTAGTTCTTCTGAAACCAGTTTGTGTACTATGTCAATATTGTCTTATTACCAGTTAGCTTATTTACCATTTTTTTAAATATTCTATTTGGGCTAAACCCATTTGGTCTAATATGCACCTGATCTAATACTACTTGGTCTTATACCGCTTCGTCTATGTTATTAGATAAGTAGACAAAGTTGGAATTACGCCATCTTGGCATTTGACTAAATGCCAATTTAGTCAGAAATTCATTAGAAATTAAGCGGTATAAGACCCCTAGTCAGTTTTAGACCAACTAGATACAAACAGCAATTCCATAAAATAATCAACTTTTTGTACGTCCGACCCCCATTTTTCTCAAGTCTTACTTCACTTCACAAACTGACCAAGTCATGGTCCTTTGAGAACATTACATACTGTCAAAAGAACAAGAAATCAGAGACAGAAAATTTCATGAAGGCCCCGCATATAGCGGGTCATACGTACATATTTTATGGAATTGCCCAACAATTTTTCTGGCCAGGAAAAGAGAATATAACTTTGAGCTGACAATTGGAGTATACAAAATACCACGTAACATCAAATGGTCATGAAATAGGATTCCACTTTTCCTCCTAAAAGTCAGTTTTAATTCAGAATTGATCAATAATCATTCTTGAAACCTAATAGTGATCAACCTTGTCTATTTAAAATGAGTTTTATTCAGAAATTCATTAGAAATTATTGATAACACGCAAGTTTGAACTTTGTCTTTGTAAATCAGGGGTTCAGCGGATGCGACACGTCAAGCCCACCATCTAATCAGTGCCCTCATCAAGGATCCGGATGAAGATCTAAGCAAGCTGGTAGCTAAGATAAAGAAGTCCGTTGCACCTGCTGCTATACCAATCACTATGTTTACATTGGCCTCATCGTCGTCCACATCAACCACGACATCATCGTCATCATCACAGGCTGGGACTAAGAGCAGTACACAGACTGGAACCACAGCGGCCAAACAGGCTACCAAGGTAGGCATCAAAATAGATTCTTCAGTGAACCAAGTGGAAATTAAAATGCATATTTGTTTCCTTTGGAAGTTCTTAAGTATAGTTTGAACCCAAGTTATGTGAATTGTTATGCTGTATATGGGAATGTTATAGACTATATCATACTTTCTGTCCAAATGATAACCAAGTATAGTGGATTTAGCTCCTTTATCTTTCAAACTATCATACAATTTGACCATTTGCTCTATGTCACATTGTTATGTTTGACTTGCTAGTGGAGCCTACCAAAGCTGTAAAGTCAGTATTAGTGAATAAGTTGGCAAATCTTCTGTACTGCTGAAAAAAAACCTGAGATAGATTTAACATGAATATCCCCATCCCCCCTACAATAACCTGAAATGAAGATATATTTTGATATGAGGTTCATATATGCATTGTTGACTTTTGTGAGGATACTGATTAAAATGTGTTTCCTTTATTTCTTTTGCTAAAGATCAACCCATCTAGTACTGCCAGTCACCAGCCTCCGTCATCTAAGCAGAACTCACTACAACCCGGTCATCAGCAGCTTACTCAGAGCCACAGTGCCCCAGCTAACACCCAATACCCAACCCAAATGACAGGAGGCATTCGTCTACCCAAAGGAGTTCAGCAGCACCAGATGGCAGCGCTGGCCCATCAGTGGGGTCGTCAACCTATTGTCAGACCGCCTGTCCCTACAACTATTGCTGCTCAAAGCAGGGTGCCCGATCCCAGCCAGCATCAACAACCACCGCAGCCTACTCAGCAACAAGGTAGAGGACCGATCTCGGTCAATGTAGCCCCTCCTGCAGGAAGTGCACCCCAGCAGGCATCTGCCAAGAGTCCTAGGACCGGTGTGGCACGGCAATTGTTCACCCAACCAACCGGTAAAGCAGTTACGACCACCGTCTCATCCCATCGACCCATCCAGAATGTGGCCGTGAGTGGATCTGGCGGGGTGATGGCCAGCAGTGCTCCGACGCCCGTCGGGACCATACCAGTATCGGTCTCGGCTCAGTCCAATGTCAACGCTGGTACGTTTGCGTCCAAGATATCTGACAGCCGCTCCGGTCTCCTCCACATGCCACAGATGATGATGCCATCGCAGAATCAGGGTATGGGAGAGCAGGTTGGATCAGGGATGCTTCAACAGCAACCTGATGGTAACCGTAGCGCTCCGGTGTCCACAGCTACAGGAGGGTTCAACTTCCTATCCCACATGAACCAGGGTATGAGCCAGAATCCTGCAAATGCTTTCGGCTGGAGTTCCTTGGCTCCTGGAGGTACCTTGAAAGAGGAAGGGAGTGGAGAGGAGAGCAGTTTCCCCAACTCTGAGGAGGCCAAAGCTCCAGGGTACAAACGGCTGTCGACTGGATCCATGCCTGTAGGAGATGCTGGGTTGCTTAGCACAGTCAACAACCTCCAAGGGAATCCAACCAACTACAACCCAATCCATTACATGCATACCCAACATCAAGCTCCACCCCATCCCCATGTTCCATCCAATCCCCACCCTCACTCTCAACAACACCTAAACACCCACCCTAACCAGCACCCCCACGTCCATCCAATAGAGCGACCGGACGTCGTCTCTGCATCCATGGCCCACGCCAACCTGTCCCACTTCTCACCCATCACCAACCCCCCTGCACCTTCCCCGACCCCACCTACCGCCAACGCCTCTCCAGGGACGTCTCCAAGGTCTGGTACCACTAGCCCCAGTACCTCTGTAGCCTCTCAGGATAGGAAACTACCACGCCCCATTGGGAACGAGCGTAGAGGGCAGCAGACTCATCGCCGTACACCTGTCGGGTTCGCTGATCTTCCTTTCACGTCTGCAGGAAGCATCTGGGCCCATCAAGGTAAAGATCTCATTGCTCTCTTGCCTTCAATTTCATCCCTATCTTTATCGTATTTCATTGCACCTTTTCACCAAGAAGAAATTAGGGAAAAAACAAACAATACTATACCATTTTGCACTTGTACTTTTTTGTTATAGCTTTACTTGATAGCTTCACCTCCATGTATGTTCTGCAATTTATTTCTATGAAGTTCATGGTATTAAAAGACCTTATATATTCCTTCCTTGCATCATGTTCATCTTTTTCATTCAGGAATAAGTTTTAAAAATTGTTATCATAATTATATCCGTTCTATTTTCTGATAACTCACTTTCATTCCTGACATTTTACGTGACATCATACTGTCCCAACATAATGTTAAATGCAATTGCTTTGTTATCTGAATATTGGGCAAACATTTCTATTTCATCCTTGTTCTTTATGAAGCTGGTGATGTGAACTGGCCCAATGCTTCAATCACTGTTGATGATATGGTAGTGAACACTCCAGCTGCCCCTATACAGAGACCCATCAGTCGACCAGAGAGTTACCACGGCCAACCTATGGGCGTACCTGTGGTAAGTACATATTTGTAATTCATCTATTTTGATCGTTTTGTGTAGACCTTAATTTGTGTCTTAACATTTGTGCATATCTTATGAGGATGGTGGCAGGGTTTGTAGTGGATAGTCTTATGAAACACACCAGCTGCAGTACAGACCTTGAACTTTGTCCACAAGATGTCTTGACATTTTTGCATATCTTTATGAGGGTGGTGGAAGGGTTTGTGGTGGATGGGCTTTCCAACCACCCGGACCGTGTTCCACAAAGTTTTGCGATTGATGATAGAGTGAATATGAATAATAGATTGATCATAATTAGCCTTATGCTACAGTCAGACCGATGAAACCGATTCCTAACCGACCGATAATATGTCATTGGTAATAACGTAATAGCTTTGATCGGGCTGGAATTGGTTTTGCTGGTGTGACTAGCATTCTGATTATTTGCTAATTTCTGTTTTATGGGGATTAGAGGATTTACAGAAGACGTAATAACCAAATTCAGTAGGATTTAATCATCCTCAAACTTCTAGGCCTCATTTCCTCAATGAATGTAAGATCAGAGACCAATCATGCTCAGGAATTAATGAGGAAATATCCAATGATCTTTGATTGATTTCTTCAAGTTTAATATTGAAAATTGGGCAACATCAGCTACAACGCTCAACTTGAAATGAGACCATTGGGCAATTTCACAAAGCTGTTTGTAAGTTACCAAGAGTTTACAATCAACTGGTAACCCTTTCTTGTGCGAAATGCCAAAATTTTGATTTTTGTTGATTTAGCTTCCAAGGAGGGGTCCACGGTTCTTAAAGTCATTATCAAGTTATTTCTAGAGCTGTGAGTCACATAAGAACAGCGATATGAAATAGCCACCATTGTAGGGTTTGATACGACTTTGTGTTGAGCGCTGTCATCGTCTCAGCTCATCTGCAGCAACTTGGGAGGAATTTGTTGACCGATGACTGTCAGCACTGACTCAATTTGAGATTGATGATTGGCTGAGAAGCGCTGAACTGTCAGAGAATGCCGAATGGTTGGTGCTGACGTGATGTGGTCTCCTAGGCCCTGTAACACAAAGGTTAGCGGTTAATCGCTAAATGAAATGGCCTATCAAGATCATCCTTGCATGCGCACTTTGCTCAGTAGACTGACGTAAGGACCAATCAGAATTGCTCTTTCAAATGAATTGCTAACCTTACTGTTGCAGGACCCTGTTCCCTTCTCTCAATCCTCCATCACTAACAACATACTTCGGTCACCGATTAAGAAGTTTCTGACATTAATCTCTGTTCTTTCTTTCAGGGGATGTCTTACAACAGAGAGATGTCTGACCAACAACCCCACCCCGGTGGATTGCCCCCTACCAACCACCAGCCCCACCCAGGCAGTCTACCCCCTGCACAGGCTATGCCCTATACCGCCCCACCCTCCATGGGTAATGGGGTCTGGACACCTGCTATTTCAGCCACTGATAACATGGATAACAGCCAGGTAAGATCCTTTCAGAGGAAGTCTTCCACAATAATCCATCTCTTTCATTGCTTGAAGAGGAAATGAAAATAGTTGTAGTAAACATTGATTTTATGAGAAATTCTGCAAAACCAAGGTTTTTTGTCACTATATCATCATAGATCTAGATCTATGGTCTAGTGGTTCTGACTCTCGTCTCTCAAACAGAGGGTCTTAGGTTCGAATCCTAGCGATGGCGTGTTTTCCTTCAGCAAGAAATTTATCCACATTGTGCTGCACTTGACCCAGGTGAGGTGAATGGGCACCCGGCAGGATGAAATTCCTTGAATGCACCGAGCACCGGTGATGGTAGCTGGAGCTAAAGCTGGGGTAATATTAGCAAGCGCTTTGTATCCTCAGGCAAAAGGCGCTAAATAAATCCAGCTATTATTATTATTATCTTGCCCTTTTACTAACTCAAATCATGAAATCTAAGCCGAAAAGTAATGATCCTGAAGATCACCGACAAAGAGAACCACATGTGGGACAGTGAATTATTATTATTGCTTAAAAAAGGCCTAATGTCATACTCAAACTTCATGCTTACAAATTTCTGTCAGAATATTTTGCACATATTGTATGTATTTATACATACACTTGGGTGGCCATTTGATTGGATTTTGTACGGAATGATTTTGAAGTCATAACCACCATTGGCATTTATATTTAAAATCTAGGCCGGGGTATTTTGGGAGTTCATATGGCCGGGGGGGGGGGGGGGGGGGGGCCTGGGAGGCCCCCCCTTGAGATCTCGGCCGTCGACCGCGCGATCGCGCCGAAAATTGGCACGCAGGTTGTCTGGGATATAATCTACAAAATTGTATAGTAATTTATTTCATGCGAATTGTTATTAAGTAATTATGCTAATTTATGCGTAATTAGTATGCAAAATCATACTTTTCCCTCTAACTCCCTAAATAAAGCTCCAAATGTTCTAATCTTTGGCATAGAAACTCTTTGTGGTAGTCTTAGCAAGGTTACATGAAAAAAAATTGTGATATCAGATCACTTTCTTATGTATTACATTGTTTTTTGCAATTTCTTATGTATTTCTTTGTGTTTTGGACCCTTTGATTTTCATTGTTTTTTCAATGAAATTCGTTGGGGACTCTTCTAAGATCATAAACAGCATAAAATACATACATTTAGACCAGCAAAACTAAAAATAATCATACATTTATGATTTTTGGTTGAAAACATAATTTACATTGACTTTGTACACGAAATCACGTTTTTGAGCAATTTTTGGTCTGACATGCACTTACATAACGTTGCGTAATTTTGGAACCGCGTACCCAAGTCAGACTGCAGGTCCCAAGAAAGTGGCTTCTTTCATCCAAGTGATATTCACGACTTGAGATGTTTTGCATATTTAATGAGCTTGATGCGGACCAAAACACCTCTTTTCATTCGGTCATTGCTGCTCTAATTGTGCATCGAATTTCATGAATTTGGTACCATTGTAAAGAAGAAGAATCATTCTTTCAGGTCATGTGTTTGGATTTATTCAAAGATTTTGTAATATAGGTTAAAATTTTGATCTAAAATATGCTACAAAATAAATATTTTCACCTGACAAAAGCTGCTATTTTCACACTTTATTTTTGTTTGAGCCCAAATGATTTTTATATCATGATAAAGCTGAATATGTATACTTTGAAATGATATAGGTTTCAAAATAAGAATTGGTTTAATCGGGTCAAGATCACACTTTTCATTTGCCAAGTACATAAAGCAGCTTGAAAACAAGAATACTGCACTCTGATTGGTCAAAGAGACCGCACACTGGCAAATTCCAACGGTTCCAGTGCCTGGGTTCGTGGGAAGGTCACACTTCCCATGTGGAAGTCTCCTCAAATACCCCGCGCCTGTTGTTCTGTGAATCTTATCCAGCCAATCAGAACTCTGGATTTCATGCAAGTACAAAATTTCAGAAATCTCGTCTTGTTCCTTGGTGGGAAAAGTGTGATCTTGACCCGATTAAAAGGTGCTGCATATCAAGAGTGGCATTGTGAGAAAGTACAGAAGTTCAGCTTTATGTTGATATAAATATCATTGAGGCTCAAAATAAAAAGTTATGCACAATTTGCAAAAGAAAACAGAGGAAGAAAATTCAGTTTTGAGGCACATTTTCAGACCAGAAATTTACTTATTTAACAAAATATTGTATACAAAATAAATGACCAATATGAAAGAGTAACTTTTACTCTATCTGATGGTGCAATAATATTTCATTTAACTTGAGGTTAAAGCAGGTAAATTCTTAGAGAAAGAAAATCTCACGAATCACGAGATTTTGCAAGGAGGAGGATTCAGCCACGAGATGATTTGGATGAATCTGGCCTCTTTGCTCATTAGCATAGGGACCTGCGGTCTGACTGACCCGGGTGACGCAAAATTGGTCTCAAAAGTTGCACAAGACTTGAAAGTAAAAAGTCAGCGAGCAGCGCGGTCAAAAAAATTTGCGCGGCGAAAATATTGCGCGACTCGTTGAGGGGGGGCCTCAGAGGCCCCCCCCCCCCCCCGGCCTAGATAGGGTTAAAGCCCATCTTGATCTAAAAAAAGCTGTTTTCTTGACACTAGTTAAATTCTTTTATAGCTATTATTTTGAAATGATGTTTGAGATTATTTTAAAACTCTTGAACTTCAGAGAATGACAGAAAATCAGATTTTTTAGAGCTTTGGTTAAATGGTCATATGATATGATATGAATTATAATTAACTGTTGGTATTCGAAATTTATAAAAGTGTAGTGGATCTTTTAGTGTGTAAAGCTTTGCTTCAGGGTTTATGATATGAATTAGACTCCAGCATTCTCTATCCTTCCAATCTTCCAAGAATAAGAGAAGAATGCCTGGATATCATGTAATCTCATTGATACTATGAAATTAGTCATGATCATTGAAACATTGCAAGTTACACTTCAACGATCTCAGAAAAGTCAACAAATCTGCATTATTGTATTAGTGATGTGTAATCAGTCATCCAAGACTTATCACAAATTGCAACTAGATGAAAGACAAAAGGCTATTTTTTTCTCTTTCATATGATGTGTGTTTAATTAAATTTTTAGGGAGAGGTTAGGAATTTTTGTTTATTTTTTGCATGGTTCATCTTCTGTTACAGTGTTATTATTAATATATTGTGCACAAATAATTCCTTGGGCACTATATTTTATTTACTTCTAATGAGAGTGCCATTAATATTTAAAAAAAAACATTTTTTAAAAGATTTTTAGAACCATTCAATGTATGTTTTCTTTTTGTGTTTTTCTATTATGACTACCATAGGGTTGGAGAATGTGGAATCCGCCTTCGATGTGATTGACATCAACTTTGAGATAAATTCATTACCCTTCATCATTGGACGGAACCCAAATCAATCTCGTATAATCTTATTGGATGGACAAGAAAAGCTCAGATGCTCGGATCATCAATTATCACTGCTTAAGTTCTCTTTTTTTTGTAGATTTTTCTGTATGTTTTCTTGTCACTGTAGTTAAATTCTTTTATAGCTATGATTTTGAAATGCTTTTTTGAGATGATTTTAAAACTCTTGAACTTCAGAGAATGACAGAAAATCAGATTTTTGGGGAATTTGGTCAGAAATTTAGAAAGGGCTCGTTTCTCCACCGATTGGAGTTACAGAAATGTTGTGGAGAAAAAAATAGCAATGGCATGGTTTTCAGAATTATGATTCAACCAAGAGCTAAAATATTTTAGGTTTGTTGTATCTGAAATTCAAAACATATAATCAATCTTCTTTAGAGAAAAAAAAATGTGACTGTGTTTCATTTCGACACTTTATACAGTCAGTGAGCAAACCAAGTATACGCTTAATTTCAAGAATTGAAGCTTGTTTGTTTTGAGGAGACTGTTCTTGGTGGATTTGTATTCCGTTGTCATTCTTAACTGCTAAG
The DNA here is from genome assembly GCF_037042905.1 of Lytechinus pictus. Lineage (NCBI taxonomy): Eukaryota > Metazoa > Echinodermata > Echinoidea > Temnopleuroida > Toxopneustidae > Lytechinus > Lytechinus pictus. The sequence goes on from NC_087262.1 coordinate 2,632,606, forward strand.
TTTAGAGATTGAATGGAAGTGCGCTATTTAGATAAATGAAATATACAATCGCTCATGTGCTTTATCTTCAACTACTTAATCCTATATCACTGATGTCGATGTAGGATAGAATCAATATACTGGCTGTGCATACATTATGCTCTCATAACTTCAACTGCACTTGCAAGCACTTTCAGCTCTTCACTTTAAAAAAAATTCTTTAAATTATATGGTCACGGCGCGAATGCAGTAGTCTAGCGTTTCATTTTCAGATGTGAATGTCTGGTTCATTGTCAGTCATATTGAAATGATTTTGATAGTAGCTTCTCTTGGAGAAACAACAGTTACCATCTGCTTTTAGTGATAGGTAGAAAGAAGGAAGGCCTGAGTTTTTTCTGCTGAAGACTGATACATATGTGAACTGATCATCATTGTAGAAACCAGCTCATTTATTTTGCTGATAAAGAAATTTGCGCATGGTGAGATTTGCGATGATATCATGTAACTGGTACGAGCATTTGTGAATCACAATTATTATTTAATCTTTTCTTAGTCATCAATGTATCTTCTGTTGGCCATGTTCAGTAAGTTGCATGGTACCTAAATTTTCATTCTTTTTATCTCCTTTTCTTTCAATTTCTCATGTTTCTGAAAGATAAAGCAGTGTTATGGGATGTTTTTAATCTAATACTCTCATTTTGTTATTAATATTGAAATTAGATGAACTGTGATGCAATTATCTTCTTAAATGAAATAAATTTTTCAAACCCTCACAGGTTTTCTTTAAAAAAAAATAAAGTTCATTTTTTTGCAATGAAGTTTAATTAAACTTGGTTTAACACACATGTAACCATATATACATGTTGAAAACCTGTTGTTCCAAAATAAATCTTCCTCAAATTTTTGTTCTTGGATCTGTTTCATGAAGGACTTATGATTATGGTAACTAACAGGGCTCAGCAGCCAATCAAGATCCAGATTTCCATGGCAGCGACCCTTCTAGTCATTCTATATAAAACAGAGTCGTGGTCAAATTTTAGATATTCCCTTTTTGAAATTCCCATCTAATAGGTATTCTAATGTAGTTTTAAACGTAAACATTTTCTTCATTTACCTGTTAATAATAATTTGAATTTGATGTACGTACCCTTCTTGAGAATATTTTGTGAAATCAGTTTGAAACTGAATTGGGTGCTTATGAGAATTAATTGGTTTCACTGTTGAAGTAACACAAATTCTTTGATTTAAAAATCAATTTTCAAGAAATCAATTTGATCTGTGGAACATTTAGAGACGTAGATCAGATGTATGAACCGCTGTATAAAGGCGGAATAGTAGGATTATTTTGAAGTATGTCATTGAATAAGGATAGCAGTTGATTAACTATCATATCACCATTATGTTCTTATTGGCATCATTATCCTCGCTTCGGAGGGTGATGATATTAAATGATATTAGGAAGAGACTTTGAAAATGAAGAAGGCATCCATTAGACTCATTTACTATTATAGTCTCTGTTTCATCCATCTCTTCATTTTTATTTTGCATCAGAAACAGAGGTACACTATCAAGCATAAGAGTGTTCAAATTGAGTATTCCTTTGCACTCAGCAATGTTGTGCATGATATTGATAAGTCCTCTGTCATTCATGACTAGATTAAGGTGGCCACGTTGAAGAGCGTTGAATGGCCAGGTTTTCATGATTATTATTATTTGACTTGCTTGAATATCACATCGTGATGTGTTTCTGTCGACTTTAGTAAGATAGAGATACAATTAGACTTGAAGTGAGGAAAGTATTTAGGATAGTAAAGTACTGTCTTAAAAACAGAGCACAAAACTTTTCAAAACAGAAAAGCTGTGAAGACGAATAATGCATTTGATAGAGGCTCATATGACCTCTGTTGGCATGATTAGTCTGGGTTCAATGTGTTATCTATTTTCTTTTCTGAGAAATTGGTAATCACTTTTAATAGTGTGAGTTGTTGGTACGAAAATGCACACATGTCAGCCCCTCTGTGCTTTTTTAGTGAAAGCCCCCCACTAGAAAAGTGGACTAGGCCCTTTTATTTTTGTCTCCTTCAGTTGTCGGTATAATACAAAGAAGACGAAAAGGCTTGGTGTTTAGTTTGTGTTGGTGTGGTGGTGTAGCATTTCATGACTAGAAATAAAAAGAGTCTGGATCAAGCCTAATTTGTGGTGGGTTAGGCTTGCCATGCCAGTCGCTTCATCCTGATTGAGACGATGACTGTGGCGTGTATGTTACCAGATGAATCAATGATTAATTTCAATTGGACTGTACTGTCAAGACTAGTTGGAGCTAATTTGTGGTGGATTAGACTCTGAACAATGTCTTGCGGAATCAAAGAGAAGAAATGGTTCAAATATTCTCCCATTTAACTGGAGAATTTCTTTGCTAGGAGTATTGGTGTGGTATATTATCTTTCTTGGGTGTGAGGTTAATTTTCTTTGAATAGAAGCCGAAAGTGAATGGAGTATTCGCATGTAGCTCGCACTCCCTCATATACCTACCCTACGTATTTAGGAGTATTTACTATTGTCATTTTACCGTATAATTATACCCAAAGTAGTACAAACTCTTGTTGCCTTTATTTTTTTTTTTTTTTAGTAGAACAAAAAATGTTCCCCTACTCCCTTTCGTATTGCCTTTTATTTGTTCAATCATAATTTAAATTAATCTTTTTATTGTTGCTTTTCTGTATAACTGGAGCTCATATTTAGCAAAATCAATAATGTGTCGTCGAAGCTGCATTTCTGATGGAGAAATTAAATGAAAAATACACCATTGGAATTGGCTCCGAATTGTTAATTTTGTTCCTCGGACATGATCATGCACGCACACATAGCTTGTGCAAGTGTAGCATGTTGTCGATATAGAGGAGGAGTTGAATCCAAACAAAACCAGTGTCAAAACGTTTATTCATGCTAAAAACAATGTGTTCTACCCATTAAAACATGAATTACTACAGTAATCATTTCTGATTTGTTTCATCTCTTTTTTTCCGTTTGTGTTATCTTTCATATAAAATTTTCTGGTCATTATTGCTAATTCGGTGGATTCACAATACGTTGCGCTTTCCTGTCGGTTGCAGCGGAATGGCCAAGAATCACAATGCCTCATGGGAAAAAGTCGACATCAAAATTATTCTCTGTGGCGCACGCTTCATGCTGCACTGACTGGCTTGCATAATGCTTAAAACTGGCGTCCAGGAGGTAGGAGAAAAAATTTGCCGCATATTTCTTCTCAAAATTCTTTCTCCGCTTCTGCCATTTTTGAAAGGCAGACTAGGCAGTGCAGTGGATGGTAAACACACGCACGGTAATATTAGAGTACACTAGCACTGTGCGCTGTGCTTCCACTTTTCAAAACGGAACTTCCTGGAATTTACTCTGAAAGTTCCTGGAATTTTCCGAATGTTCTCCAGTCTTCCATAAGTTATAATTCTCTTCCTTACACAAAAAAATGAAATATAGGGCCCAGTGCAGTAATTGAGCCAAACATTTTGAGGGGGCGAAACATGCGCAACGGGCAAAGTTTATAAAGAGTTGCGAGCGAGCAAAAAATTTGACATTTTAATAAAAAAGATCAAATTTTGTGATAGATTTTGACATAATATTTAGAAAACAATATCATTCCCGAAAATGATAACTTCCTGGAATGATCCTGGAAAATAGCAAAACTTCCTGGATTCCAGAAAGAGTGGAAGCACCGACTGTGCGCTGCCTGCGACTGCAATGTTGACCCCAAAGTTAGAAATTGGCCTCTCTGCTGCAACTGATAGGTGGCGCACCATATTGTGAATCCACCGAATTGATTAATTTGGTTACAGAGAGTGGAAAGGGTTTGATCTATCAACAGAGGAGCACATCTTTCATAAATTCAAAATTAATCTTCTTTTGTTCCTCAAATTGGCAACAAACATTCATTTTATATTTATTTTCATACTTTGCAAAAATAGAATACCCTTTAACAAAAGAGTAATAATAACAAAAATAAATGAATGGAAATGTTGCCAATTTGCATTTTTAATGAGTGATTTTTTTTCATGGTGTTGCCAATTTAGAGTGCATAATGATTAGCTCAAAGGTAAAGGGTTTTTGTCTCACCTGCATAGCAGAGTGAGACTATAGGCGCCGTTTTTTCCGACGGCGGCGGCGGCGTCAACACCAAATCTTAACCTGAGGTTAAGTTTTTGAAATGACAGCATAACTTAGAAAGTATATGGACCTAGTTCATGAAACTTGGCCATAAGGTTAATCAAGTATCACTGAACATCCTGTGCGAGTTTCATGTCACATGACCAAGGTCAAAGGTCATGTAAGGTCAAAGAACTTTGGCCACGTTGGGGGTATTTGTTGAATTGCCATCATATCTCTATAAGTGTATTGGTCTAGTTCATAAAACGTGGAAATAAGAGTAACCAAGTATCACTGAACATCTTGTGCGAGTTATAGTAGTTTTCAAAATCAGCACTGCTGCTATATTGAATCGCGTGATGCAGGTGAGACGGCCAGAGGCATTCCACTTGTTATATAGGAACGACACCATATACTGTACTGGGAAAAAGTATTAATATCTTCAGTACATTTTTCTCTGTTTGATAATTATGGCCCGTTTTCTGAACTTGAGTTTAATTGAAATTCTGGTCTTAAGTTGTGGTTTAACTATGGATAGAGAATTGTGACAGGTATCTCTTGTAAACTGGGTTCCAAAAGAAACTGATCAAACTTTACAAGGGCACTGCACAAATTCTACTCAGTAAATATGAACCATGTTTTTACACAGGCTACCAGGTAGCTTCAATAATCTTGACCAAGCACATGTCAATAATTGAGAGCACAGAGAGGTTATAGCCCCTCACATCAATTGGTTTCGGAATCCAAAGTCACAAAATGGTAAAAATTGAGAAAGGTATCTCTTGTGAACTGGGTTCCAAAAGAAACACATCGAACTTTACAAGGGCACTGCACATATTCCACTCAGTAAAAATTAACAATATTTTTACACAGGCTAACTTCAATAATCTTTACTAAGCACATGTCAATAATTAAGAGATTGGTTCAATCACAAAGAGGCTATAGCCCCTCACATCAATTGGTTTCGGAATCAAAAGTCACAATTTTTACCATTTTGTGACTTTGGATTCCAAGTTAGGTCCCGTTTTATTTCTTATACTTGTAAATGATGCTGTATGCGAGTGGGATTCCAGATGGAAGTACGTTGACGATTTAACATTGGGAGAAATAGTTAACGTAACGGAAATCCCTCTTTACAATCGTCACTTGATTGCCTCTCAAAATAGTGTACTGATAATGATGTTCTCCCCAAACCATCTAAATGTAACCTTATGCCAATATCCTTCCTCAGAAACTTTGTACCCCGTATTGATTTCCACCTTAACTTAACCCCACTCAATGTTGTCGAAAGTATCAAACTTCTAGGAGTTACACTTCAAAACGATCTCAAATGGAACCTACACATTGAAGAAATCGTTTCCAAAGCATCACGTAGGTTGTACACCCTCTGTATTCTAAGGAGATCGAAGGCAAGTTTGGCTGATATGGTGACTGTATACACTACATATATTAGGCCAATTCTTGAATATGCTTCCCCTGTCTGGCACACTTCTATCACAATCAAAGAATCTGATAAACTGGAATTTGTTCAAAAGCGGGCACTCAAAATAATTGTAGGATATGACATTCATTACTCTGATGCTCTGGTAATTAGCAAACTCACTTCACTATCTTCCAGAAGGGATTCACTTTTGTTAAACTTTGGACAGAAATTGATGAACTCTGATCATCATAAACACCTACTTCCAACACCAACATGACTGGGGCTGCGTTTATGCGACCTCAAGCCAGAATCATGATTTGTATCATGATTTGAATCATGATTCAAAACACAAACATGAATCACAATATCACAGAATCAGCGTTTAGACGACCTTCATTCCAATGCTGTTTCTCCTCAGATTCGGGCCAATCCAGTGCGCATCACTAGTGCGCAGTTTGACAGAGGAAGTTTTTCACACGTGTTTCGGCTCTCGAAAATTCTTTTGCTTCCATCAGAATTCAGTCTATACCTCATTTTGTTTACTTCTATCATAAAGGGTCCATATGCTTCTATTCATCTTGTTAGTTTATCCAAAATGGTGTTCGGAAGTGAATTTCAGCGTAGATCCAATTTGATATTGATACTGTATACTCAACAGCAACTGAGATCATTGTCTGTCCAGTTAATTCATTTACTAGAACCTGAAGTTGAAGACATGACCAAAAAATGAAAAGTAGTGGACGATGCGATGACCAACACAGAACTTGAACATGACAAGAAATGAATTCATAGTACATACAATGAGCATATAGAGCGCCTTGAGCTTGGCAAGAGTCAAACCGAAAGTAGCCCGACACAACAGTGAGGTCATATAATCATGATTGTAATAACGATATCGTTTATTCGAACATTTTCGTACGTGATTCTGCAGAAACGTCTTTCCAAACGCCCCTTTTTTCGTGTTTCATGTTTGTGATTCTAATCATGATTATATTCAATTTCGACTAAACGCAATCGTGATTCTGCAGAATCATGATTTGAATCATGATTCAAATCATGATTCTAGGGTAAAAAAGTGGCGGATAAACGCACCCTGGTTTCCCCACAATCAAATGCAATACTGAAAGATACCGTAAATCCACCACTCCTCACCTTGCAAAGATTTTGAAGTAGTTTTCCGCAATTCCTGTATTTTGATTATATAGCCATTCCTTGTCACCATTTCAGCCCACAATCCTTCTGTCTCCTTTTTTGTTAGTCTCGTTACAATGTAAACTTACTCTCTTACCTTATTTTTTCTCCCTCTTTCCTCTTTCTTTCCCTTTCCTATAGTACTATTTTCCTTACCTATTTTAGTCCTATCCCTTACACTTTTCTCTTTTTATTTTCTTGTCTGTCCCTCTTTCTTTCTTTAATCCTTTCTTTAGCTTTCTATCGGTTTTTTGTAGGTTAGGCCTACGTACATGGAAAATTTGAAATGATTACAGTTATTGTCTTGCTAAAATGTATTATACTACTTATTCTTATGTTGAATCTATTTATATATATAAATCATTTTGTATCTCATATAGGATATTCATATTTTTATGTAGTGTCAATCATAATTGACAGTATTTTGGCTTCTATGTTCTCCATGTCACTCTCCACTTCTTCACCACTTTTTTTTCTCTCTACCTCACTCAATTTTCTCTTTCTATTTGGAGGACATACTCCCTCTCTCCCTCTCTTTGTTTCCATTACTCTCTCTCTCTACTTCTCTCTCCCTCCTCCCCTTTGCTTATTTCTCTCTTTCTCAAACTTTTATTTATGAGATACATCTTTTAATTGGAGATAAGTTTTGACCAAGTAGCTGTGTTGGAAGCTCCTTGTTTTGACGTAGAATACTGTAATTACGTTTTTATTCATTTGCTTTGTTATATTTGTATATTCTACTTCATGAATTTTTGTAAATTGACCCTTTCAGCTTGTGCTGCTGGTCAATTTTTATGTGTATGTATACCAATAAATAAAAAAAAGGTAATTAAAAATAAAAAAGCCAATGAAAATGAGATGGGTTTAAACAATCTTCCCAGTTTATTACGCATGTCTTTCACGGGCATGTTTAATGACTGGCTCAATCACAAAGAAGCTACAGGAAATTAACATCTAAATTCTAAATAACTGGAAGAATTACACAGCCACACACATATCCCCAGAGGATTTCCACGGTATTTATCCTTTTTTTTTTTTTTTTTGGGGGGGGGGGGGGATAATCTGAACACGGTATGTGTCTGTGTGTATCTCACATAGATATAACACTGTTCAGAAATAGCTAGTTCTCTTCATCTTTAAAAGATGAGGAAAGAATGAAGTAAAGATATAAAACATAATTTGTTTTCTAACTTTCTCCTTTACCCTGGCTTGGTCTGGGCTGAAATATTTATATCTAAATAAATAGAGTAAAATTCACTGAGCAAACTGCTGAAAATTTCATCAAAATCGGACAACAAATAACGAAGTTATTGAATTTTAAAATTTATCAATAAAACAGTCATATGCACATCATCATGAATATTCATTAGGTGGGCTGATGATGTCATATCCCCACTTTTCCTTTTTTCTTAAGTTATTACATGAAATCATAATTGATTTATTTTTCAAACATGTGTAAATGATGTGTCTCCATCATGATGAAATAGGTTGCGGCAATAAATAACTAATGCACTTAATCAGTTGTCAATCCGATTGTTTTAGTTCTTGGTAGAAAAAAAATTGAATAAACCTAATTTCATATAATAAAATACAAAAGAACAAGTGGGGATACGACATCATCTGCCCACCTAATGAATACTCGTGAAGACATGCCTAGAACTGTTTCACCGGAATAATGCAAATATTCAAAATTCAATAACTTTATTTGTTATCCGATTTCGATTAAATTTTCAGCATTTCTGTGAATTTTACTCTATTTATTTAGATATAACTATCTCCAGCCTTGGACCATCCCCTTAAACCAGACCTCAGAATACCGGGCCCTGCTATTTGTAATCTAAATTTATGATGGGAGTGGCTCCGGCCTGACAAAAGATATCAACAGTGTAATGTGTGGATTGAAGATGATGGTTAGTAAGAACACCGAGGATTTGAATGGGAAGTTTACTCTGATGCTCAAGGTACTTAAGTAAGAGCAGAAAAAAAACATTTGTGAGTGTTCGACCAAAACCATTAAAAAAGTGAGAGAATTATGAATTTCTAAAGATTTGAATTTGTGATGTATTATGCAAGAATCTGCCCCATACACACGTCATAACAATTCCATAAATTCCCATTTTTTTAATGGTTTGTGGTGACTAAAATAACTTTTTTGTATAGAAGCGGTTATGAAATTATGAATCGTGTGATATAGTAATGAATGCACAACTGAATTAATTCTCAATTTTCTGAGAAAATGGCATTTTATGGAATTTATATTACATGACACATAAGGGACCTGGTTGCAAATGATGCCATAAAATAAGTTTTAAAAATCTAAAAAACCATATATCCATTAATGTTTGATGGATTTTTGCCAATCTTCACCAATGTGGGTTTTCTGCTTTTATTAAAGGGGAAGTTCACCCTCTGACATTAAATTGGATTTGATATAAGCAGACGATTTGGAATGAAATATCGGTGAAGGTTTGATGAAAAGCCATTAAACAATAAGAGTGATGAATACTTAAAAAGTTTTAAATATGTGTTGTCAAATGTGAGCAGCTTCTTCGCATATTATGTAATGTAAAAATCAATTAATTCAATTTTCAATGGAGTATGATAAAGGAATATGGTGAATACAAATATATTTCTTATTGAAGGGGATATGAAATTATGTATCTTATGATATATCGACCCAACAAATAAAATCGTTTTCAAAATTCTGAGAAAATGACATTTTGGGAAATTTTAACCTTCACCAATATTTTTCTTTTATCAAAACCAACTTACTAGCAGGGTAAACTTCCTCTTTAAAACAACTTTCTGTAAGGGTGAATTTGCACTTGAAGAAGAAATTTGAGTTTTTGTCTCTAGTTAGTTAGAAGAGGATAGTAGAAGGATTTGGGCAAGGTTGGAGGGTGCACTGAATAAGGCAAAGTGGAAGGAATGATGATAATATCCCACTTTTGAAAGAATCAACAAAACAGTGAAAAATTCATTTAAAATTCCATTATCAATAACGAAGTTGCTGAGTCATGAAATTTTACATGAATTGTTGAAAAAGTGAAACACATCAATGTTAGGTCTCTCTCTCTCTATACATATATATATATCTATGAAATATGAAATCATTTTTAATAAATTAAACTCTCCTTTGAATAAAGATAAGTCACAATAAGGATGACTTGAGACACTTTTTATAATGAATAGGATTTTGATTTCATTTGTACTCTGCCTCATTTGGGATACGTTGCATAACTGAAGATGCTGAACGCTTATAATTTTTCATCTGATTTTGACTCAAATTTCAAGTTTTGCTTTTCTCATCTCTCTTTCGTTCTCTTTGTTTCTCTCTCTCTCTCTTCTCCCCTCTTTTTTTTGCTCTCTCTCTCTCTTTCTCCAAATCATCATGACATCACAGAGTACCCTTTTCACACAGAAGTTGACTAACACTGATTTAACCCAAGCAATTGTTTATGCTAAACAAAATAATTTGATAAATTTCACTCAATCTACACACTAACACTTCTAACTTCCGACAAATAACACGTCACAAGAAAAATCATTTATCTGTTCTTGAAAAAGATGTTTATTTCACAAATGCACTAATATAAACATTTTTCGTTTCGGCCCAGTGTGTTAATCATTTTCAGTATTTTTTTTTCAAAATCTTCACAATATCTTTTTTTTAATCTCCATCAAATTACAATATTTTATACATTTGCAAATATGTGAAGGCTCTACAAAAAAGGGGAATAAATGCCACCCTCAAGAGCATCTATTATATGATACAAAACACACTAACAAAAAAATATTTGTTTAAAAAACACAGTCATTGACAAAACAAATTTTGATTTTAAAAGTCAAAACAAAACCATTCATGTTGAACAATTTGTGGATCAATCACTACAAATGATTCTCTCTTATTAAATATAATTTAACGATACAAAACCTTCAATAAATAAGCAAAAATTTATATTCTCATAATTCTTTTTTCGATTTCTGTCAGGCGTACCTGGGTTTGAATTCAGAGTGAAGTGGATTCGTGTATATCTTTTAGGAGAACTGTGGTATGTTTGGAACTCGATTTATATGGACAATATCATGAATATTTTCAGTTGGTAAAATAGAACTTTCAACAATTCTCATAACATCATCTAATTGCAATTCAAGTGTCATCGACATGATTCTTGAAGTGAAGTCTCTCTCTACTAGTTTATAAAATCATTAGGCTGTTAAAAGCTGAAAATACAAAAATTCGAAACTCGAGGGTAGCTCAGAATAAAAGCTTTATTTTAGACATATGGCAACGGTGGTATTATTGTTTGAAAACCGTCTCCTAATTCCTGTCGAGAACCGTTTCTCAACAAAAGAATGTTCCACTTATTTCATATGTCTAAAATGAAGATTTCATTTAGCTTTCCTCAAATTTGTTTTTAAAAACTTTGATAAGCAATGTTTCAACAGTCAAGTAATGAGATACCTCAATCTGTATTTTAATTTTAAAAAATACTGGTGATAATCTACACATGTATTCATATACACACACCCCCAATGTCATACAATGTTAAACTGAAAAACATGCAGAATTCAAGCTTTGTGCTGCTATGCAGTGTTATTTTTAACAAAACCGTTATTGCATTGAATTGAATATTATACTATAGCAGGGATGAATTAATTATATTGAACAAATCACACATTTCTTACCAGATTTTTACCTAAAATAGGGACTTTGAGCATTATACCTCTTCTGTTTGGGGACTATATTGTATATACTCGCATGAGGCAGTAAAGAAATGAAAGTGACATTATCCAATGAAGAACACCTGAAATTAAGATTATTTTGTTTGATTCGTCTGGATAGATTTGTGTACACTCTAGGATCACACTAAAGTTGTTGGACCACCGTACTTACTACATATATTAGAACAACTTTATTAGTCGGTAATTTTCTATGCACCTTTTGAGTCCCAACTGTATGATTTAAAGAAAAAACCCAGTTAAAAAAAAACAATCAACAGTCATCTGTATTGAGTGATTATTTCTAAAATCTTTAAAAAAAAAACACTTAACATAAGTTATTACCATTATTTCAACAACAAAAAAGGTTAATTCTACAGATAATTGTCAAAATGTAGCACGTCATATATTGTTGATGAGTTTTGTGCAGCATTCAGTGTTCTTACATAAATTTAATCCTCAGATGAATAACTTGAAAAACAAATTTATATCTTTCTTGTTTGTACACAAATCAATTACAGCCATTATTGTGAAAATCAAGAATGAATTTTGTATTTTTCAGGGGAAAAATCATGAAAGTTTCAGGGATCATCCAACATTCATAATCTTTTTCTAAAATTGAATAATGTAGTAATAAAAAATAAAGGCAAACTGTTATTTCTTTAAAAAAACTTGTAGTTTTATTATTTTTTTTGCCAAAAAATACAAATACTACAAATATTTAAATTATGCACTTTTTACAGTCATTTACTTTTCTAAGATGAATTACATTCAGCCTGATAGACAAAAAAACTTTGCAATAGATTTAACTTTCAAATTTCATTCCATTTTTTTCTAAGAGTTTAAACAGGACCAATACCAACTTCAGTACCTTTCCTTAATAGTCGATGAACATGGTGATTACCAAATGCAATAATTACAAAACTGAACATTCATGATTTTCAAAATAAGAAAATATATTAGACTATGTGAGACCCTATCATTATTTGTGTGAGATCCATGGCTGCAAAAACTTTGAAAGTTCTTATTTTCATTGCATTTTAAAGTTACTTCATATCCAATTTAGATTGCTTTCCAAAAAGCCCAACAACAATTTACAACTCCAGAAAACAAACCATACAAAATCATTATCCTCATGCAAGTTTTCTAGCCTCATGTTGCATCTAATTCTGGAATGTATTGTTATTATTAAAAAATATGATTATAAAAACCCCTCAAAAAATGTGCAGATCAAATCATATATCTTGTCACTATATAATCATGTAAGCCTAAAATAGCAATTAACCCTTATCCCTTATAAAAATATATTTTGGAACTCATCTGATCACATAAATAAACTTCAAATTGGCCAAATGTAAGCTGTTAAAGCTACCTGTTTAAATGGTTAACCCCAAGCCAAAATACACAAACTTTAAAGTTGTTTCAAACCCGACATTGGCAGACAGATGTATTGATTATGCATTGCTGAATTTCCAAATTTGTTGCAATTTTAATTACTAGTATTTCCTAACTTCTTTTGTTTCAATTTTGTATAACTATCTGTCCAGAAATGGGCTAAAATTCCTCCATCCTCTTAAAAATCACTTCCAAATTAGTAACAATGGTGTAATCACAGAGAAACAAAACTGCCAAAATATAATCACGCATGTAGCAATATTCTTTTTTTATATGACTTCATAATCAAGGGTGTTGAAAGTTCCTTGATAACATAATCATTGCAAATGAGACATTGCTAAAAAGGATATCCTCGGGTTCACCATGATCTCCAATACAGAGCTGCTAACCTGAACAACATCATTTCAGTATTTTTAAGAGCCGAAAATCAGTAAATTGGTGAGGAAATCAGTATTTTCAAAGAAATCCCTTAGAAAAACAAGTCCACCCCAGAAAAATATTGATTTGAGTAAATAGAGAAAAACGAACTAGCATAATGCTAAAAATTTCATCAAAATCGGATGTAAAATAAGAAATTAAAACATTTTAAAGTTTCACTAAACAGTGATATGCACAATTCAGTGACATGCAAATGAGACAGTCAATGATGTCCCTCACTATTTCTTTCGTTTTTTATTATTTGAAATTGGATTATACAATATTTCTTTTTTTACAGATTTGACAATAAGGACTATTTTGACTGAACTATGTAGTATCAAACAATGCTAATTCCACATGTTCAGGGAGGATTAATCGTTGTTTCACTTGACAATGAGGAGAAAATTAGAATATTTCATATAATAAAATACAAATACATTTGCATAACGAACAGGATGTGCACATAACTCTTTTTTGATATTAAGCGAAACTTTAAAATGTCATAACTTTCTGATTTTACAGCCAATTTAATGAAATTTTTAAGTGTTGTGCTTGTTGGATTTTTCTTTTTACTCAAATTAACTTTTTGTTGGGGTGGACTTGACCTTTAAGAAATCAGTATTTTGGAAGAAACCAATCAGTTTTCTTCTGATTTTTCAGTACTAAATACTTTAAATCCGACCTAGTTGGCAGCTCTGTACATAGCATTACCACACTATGATGATATAGTAACAAGATTAATATATATACTCAGAATTGAAGTGCAAGATATTTTTTGAAGGGTTTCATTCTTTTGTCTCATGTTAGAAAGTAGTATGATTTGGTCCTTGTGCACTTTTTAAAGCTTTCATTGATGACTCCCAAGCCAACTTGGATAAAACCTTACATTGCAAACCAAAATTAGAATCACATCGACATGTGACATTACTTGAAAAATAACACTTCAGGCCAAAGATTTGAGAAATCTCATTAACTTTTAAAACGGTTAACCCCAATTGTCTTACTAATGTATTAAATTGTTAATCCAGGGAGGCGGGTGATACAGTGTGTATTTAGAAAAAAAAGGTGATCCTCTTTCAAGGGTTAATATCCAGAGAACTGAGTATTACATTTAAAATTAAAAAAATTAAAAAAAAAGAATGTGAAAGAACAATTCCTCAGCTTTTTATTGACACCCTACTGTACTTGTACCTTTCACACAACTCATGTCTCAACTAATTGATCTTGAAGATAACACGTACAAACTCCAATTTTTTACAAGTTTTGGCAAGTATGGCTGAGATACTGATGCCTCGGCTGAGTGATTTCTTCATCATTGGACGTGATCACTTTGATATTTTTTGTAGGCTATGTTAATTAATGCAAGGATGAAAAGTTTGCTTTTTCCCAACAGACTGACCACTTTCCATTCAGTTCACCAATTTTTTTTACCAAAACTTGGAAAAATTTGATCTGTACCTGCCTTATTTCACATTCTTTCACATTCTGGTGAATCTTTATTGCAATATTCAATAATTTGATTAATTTCTTTGTATTATTCCCTCCATATTCAGATCGCCTTTAGTTTGATACACACTGTATTTGCAATTAGAAGTAAATCCGATTTGCATGACTTGATGATTAGATGAAGTATGAGGTATTCATTGAGATTAGCTCCTTCATGTTTTATGCGAATTGGCATGTAGGCATGAAGGTAAGTCCACATGAACTGTTTGTGAAACATCCCCCATAGCCCCACAATGGGGCCTGCTACACCAAGATAAGTGATAAGGCAGTGATAACTGTTCAGAATGCGAGTCCATAAGCAACCCTTAATTATTCATCATAAAAGTTCTATTGTACATTAATCATAATTTGCATGACATTGTGCAACTGTTAATAATGTTACGGAAAGAAAGAAACATTTCTTTGCATATTAAGTCATTCTTTTTGTACAAACCACCAATTCTCCAAGGATAACACATGTCTGAATTATTACAAAAGAGATAAAAGTTGAATACATGCGGGTTCAGTTTTGTATAAAAAAAAAAAAAAAAGTACTGACTAATAAATTTATAGTACTTATTTCTGCATTCATTAACTGCAAGTGGAGGTACATAATTCCATCTTTCAAATATGGGATCAGGGCATTTGAAGCAGGGATTACACAAAGGTTTTAAAATATGTTTTAAATGATTTTAAAACGTGTCTTTAATGTGATTTCAAATGATTTAATAAATAACAAACTTATTCTTACAACCCTGACTTAGAGCAATGGGATATGAGTACATCAATAAGAAAATCAAGTAAAGGATAAAAGAAGCCACATGCTTTTGGATTTTGGGAAGATAAGTTGTTCAAACCTAACAATTATCATAAGGTATTACCCGAAGAAAATAAAATACAGGCCACAATTTGAGATAGAGAAAACCTGCAGATATTCAAGGGGGTTAAATCATTGATAAGGATGAGAAATGTAATCTTTTAATACAAAATAGTTTAATTTTTTAAAAAATATTAAAAATATGAAACAAAATTATTTTAAGTATTTAATGAATACAACATGCGAGTGAGCATAGTTCTAATACACTCCGTAGTAGCTGTACGTATAGCTTTATTAAAATCAAAATTTCATTCTCATTTTTATCTATTCATTTATATTTTCTACATATTCCCCTGAATTAAAAAAGTACATTTGTATAAATTTCTATTTGAGATGTTAAGTACAAAAGGACAATCATTCTTTCAATTAATAGCTTAAACAAAGATTGAAAAATGAGGGAAAAAATTCAATAATTTCAGATAGGTACTTGCGTGTAATTAATAGATATATCTAAGGGGAAACATCAAACTAACATAGAATATAATTCTTACAACATAAAATCACATTTGTCACTAATATTATATAAACAAAATTATAAACAAAGTAATAGACCTTTAATGAATAAACATGTACAAGATTGCAAGTATGGTAATTCAGAATTGCATAGGGAGACGCATCAACTTGTATCGGTCACATGACTTGTATTGGTCACATGACTAGCTTAAGTCACATTACTTGTATAGGTCACATGACTTGAATAGGTCACATGACTTGAATAGGTCACATGACTCACATTGGTCACAAGACATGTATTGGTCACATGACTTATATAATTTAAAACAGATTTTTCACAGCAGAATTTTGTCAGCACCACTAAAACAGTAAAGAAAAATATAGGTGGAAAATAATTCCTTTATATCGATGGGAATTTCATGTTGATAGTTTTGAGGCTGCACCAATTTCACCTGATAACTGCTTGGTTATGAAGCAATCACTTGAATGAACTTATAAATGACCAAATGATTGTCAGACTTATTTTGAAAGTAAAAAGTAAAAATATAGATAAGAGTGTCTGATCATGAAACATGCTAAAATCACTTTTCATTCCATCATGGCTAATGAATGGAAATGAATCACATATTTCTGATATTATTCCTGTTTGTATTGGTAAAGAGAAAATAAACAAAACCCTGCAAATTACTTCTCTTCATTTACTTCTATTTCTGATTAAACACAAGGTTTTAGACTGTAATTAGACAAACAATGCGAGAATTTCTACTTCCTCACTAATGATCTCGTGCAACAAAGGTTGCGATAGTGCGAGGCCCAATTGATAGAGGGTAACAGTCGTAATATGCATGTGTGAAAAGAACTACACAAAGGAAAGCTAGGCAAAGCTTAAAAGTGAATACCTTTAATCTCTTTCCCATTATTGTAAAAATGACCACAACTTACAAAGGTCGTACTTCACAGTCTCTTTAAATTAAAAAAACAAGTGTGCAAAACCTTCACAACCGTAAAAAAATTGTAAGTGCTATGTCAGGCGTACCTTGTAAAAGAGAAAAGTGGGTGACTCAACAGATCTTTTTATCCATTTTGAGGGTGCATGGTCCTTCCATTCACATAAGATTGCAAGTTTTTTTTTTACTGTTGAAATTCAATCTAATTTTGTTATATTTTGTGAAGAAACACATACATTCCAGAGTTTTGACTCTCCAAGTATCACTAGTAAAAAGTCTGGGTATCAGCTTTGTGATATGCAATGAGTCTGAGATTAAAATAAATTAAAATCACGATTGTACCTCTCAGGGAATCATCAATTTACCACCAAATTCTGCAATGACCGATAATGTATGATGCGCTCCTATAGCAACAAATGAACAAAAACATCTCTTTTAAAAATAAAAACAAATACAGGAGTGAGCAAGTGAGTGAAATATATTACAAAGCAAAACAAATAAAAAGACAGCAATAAATTCAGCAGTCGCGACAGGTCATATATCAAACTCAAGAGTCCTTTTTCTCCCGATTTCCAAGATATGACAGTGGTAGGAGCGTAGATAATGGCCGTGCCAATGAAAGCAGTCGGGTACCTTGGGTCGATGTCTTTTAGAGTCAGACGAGGCTAGACGATACACAGGTGTCCCGTGCATATAAATAATTTACAAATTCACAACGTTGAGTAGTACATATTATCAGTTCATGTGGAGAGACTCACGCCGGCCGCAACGCAACACTTGGACAGACCTGCAGCAAGGCAGGTCTAAAAGATCAGAGTTCGGTAACACAACACGTATGATTGGTAGAAGGACTGATTTTCATGATTGATTGCATTTGTTATTGAGAGCAATCAATCATCTGTATGTTCATTTTCTAAGCTCTTTGATATGTGGCCCAGTATTTGGACAATCAAAGCTGCTAGGATCGTCGACAACACGGTGGGATGGTGCGAGGTAGGTTTATTAAAAAAGAAAAATTTAGGTGGACACATACTACAACATGCAGTATATGAGAAGGATGATGGGGACAGATCAGATTAAATAAATATGACATTAAAATGGACCAGCCACTTACATTTCAAATTGTATCAAAATCAACATATCAAATAAGGGGGTGGAGGGGGGATGATTGGTCATTAATTTCAGATTGCTTGAGAGGGTACAAGGCACTAGCCCAATGAATACATAGAGGAAAATCTTCCAAGATTTTGTTTTTCATTATTAATATCAAATTCATTTAACAAAAATACATCTATCATTCTCATTAAAAGGACAAAACTATTTAGGAGCCAGACTACAGTTGGTGAATTATTTCTTGAAGGTCAATAGAACAGTTTTCACCCAAACAAGGTTTGTGTTTGAATGGTCATTGTGCATAGAGGATTGAGGGGGGTGGTGGTTACGTTGCGACGTGGGCAAGGTCTCACCGGGATAGTCACGCCGTCACAGTTCCTGACTTGACTGATAGATCCTGAGGCATTTCAGAGAGTGGCATTCTAAGCTGCTGAGAGTGTGCGGCAGAGATGAGAGGAGGAGGAGGAATACCTTGTGGGTGGTGCATCGGTAAGAGACCGTGCGGGGGAAAACCATTTGTGAGGTGGGGACGGAATGCCTCATGCATCCCGGGAGGGGCCGGATGGTGACCCAGCAACGATGCCTGCGGCGAGAACATCACCATCGGAGACGTTGCACTGGAAAGCGACGGGTAGGACGCCGCCGAGGGATGAGGTAAGTGGACGATGGTCGGCGACGTCTGCGCTGCCAGGGATTGCTGTGAATGGTGGGAGATGTGCTGGGACGAGAGTGACGGAATGCTGAGAGTAGAATGCGAAAGAGACGACGATATCGACGCCGAGGAGCTCGGACCGCTCGACGACGTCGTGTGTAAGTGCGGTGAGAACAATGGACGACTTGTTTCCGGAGGCTTGCTGACACTCGACAGGCTCAAATGACTGGCAGAATGACTGTCTCTATGGCTTGATGCCTTGTGGGATGAACTACTTGATGACATTCCTGCAGATGATGTCACAGGCAATGATGATGTACTTGGTCCTTTAGATGTTGGCGGTTCACCGTTGCTCTGAGAGCTACTACTGTGTCCGTTGCTCCTTCCGCTACTGCTGCTGCTACTAGGGTGAGGAGCGATCACACGGCTCATTGGTCCAGGATGGATACCATTCTGTTTAGGAGACACCACAGCATCTTGATGAGGCCGATGGAGAGGAGAATGAGGGAGCACCCCTGACAGTGACAGGGGTGGTGGTGGGGGGTGGTCTGGATCAAGCGGTGGTGGTTGACTAGGACTGGTGTCGGATTGGTCATCGTCCATGTCATCGTCATCCATATCATCATCCTTTCCATGGTCATTCTCGTCAGATGAGATGTATCTTATGCACTTCTTCTTCCTCCTACATAATAATAAAAAGAAGAAAATATATATTACTATTTTCAATTATTATCAGCTTTAAAATGACAGAAAACATCATTCTTACTGGGTTTATCTAAAAAAGGATAAGTTAGTCACACAAAGTTATGTAGTGTGACTAAACGCTATGTCCATAGTTAGGGGTGTCTGAAGCAAATGAAATGCATGTATGTTCTTGATGCACTGATTAAGTATGGCTAAGAATAAACACATATATTCATTTATTGTAGTAAATAAAGATATTCGACCTGATAAAGGGTTGGGATTCGTTTAAATTACTGTGAGAATAGGGCCAAGGGTTAGCTTTGAGGTAAGGTTTTTTGTTCAACCCGACTTGTAGATTTTCCATCAGAGCAACAGCCTTGAAACTTCCTTTTGCATCATTACCTTCCCTAAAATCAGAGCTAACATCACACAGAACCTAAAAATGGGTTTTGATCAATTGTCACATTTCAGGTGAATGAATTCTAATCTTTCAAAACTCCTAAGGATCCAAAAGGTCACCATCAGGGGCCCGTTTCATAAAGAGATACAACTGTTGTAACTTTGCCATTATGGCAACTACCATGGTAACAGGGCTCAGCAGCAAATCAAAGTCAAAGTTACCATGGTAGCTACCACAATGGCGAAGTTACAACAGTTGCAACTCTTTATGAAACGGGCCCCAGATCTGCCTTCAGACAATGAAAGAACAGTACTCACCTACAAGGCTTACACCAGAAGTCTTGCTGATCCACCCCAAACCTTGCTCTACATTTCTTGGGTGTCGATGGCTCACCTGAAAGCAACGAAAATCGGTTTCAACAAAAGTTGACTTTTAATCACATTTTTTCTTCTTTCTTTCCTTTTTATTCCAGAGAATAAAAAAGAACCTTTATTTCATAATATAAACAAAACAATAACGAATCAAATTATTTTACATAACTCTTTTACATACAATCTTTTACATACATTCATTCTTTTTACATCTTGTCCATATAACAAACTATTTTATATAATGAGTACTAGTGATGCCTACTTCATAAAATAATTCAAAAATAAGGACCACTTCTGATGGAATTTCTCACATTGATTGTTTTTCATAAAAATTTACGTCTCTAAAACAAAATATCTCTGAATTTCACTTTTAAGTAGATTAAAATTAGGTAATTTATTATTCATTTTCATTTCATATATATGAAAGCGAGAAATTAATAGAAAAAAAAATTAAATGATCTAATTCCAAATAAACACAATTCTCGATCAAGCTGTAATTTAATATTTGAAAGTTCTCCTTTGAGTCACATATTATATCAAAGTCCAAGGGACTCAGTGGTCAGAGTAATCATGCTGCGACCCTACCACAGCTACTACTGACATAGCATCATCCCTATACATATATATAGGAGTCAACAACTGAATCACTGTAACCCTCAGGTCAATCCTAGTGATATCCTTGTTGTGAAGGCAGACCACTTCACCAGGGTTTCATTTTACTATTTTCGACCAAGCTTAGTCAATTATCCATAGATATTTGACAATGTAATCACGTGATGAAGTCATCAGAAATACTGATGGTAGGTCTTTCTTGAAAAAAAAAACAGTCATGTTCAACATATTTTTCTTGGAACCGTTTTCTTCATGAGGCATGTTGACTAATACATTCAAATTTGATGCATACTTTTCAAACAAAAGTTGTTCTTGAAAGCTTGCCAGAGACTGGCCAGACATAGCAACAAGGTATGGAAAATGGATTCAATGCACTGCACTTCATTCATTAAGCCGTCTTTGATAGTTCACAGCTGGAATACTCAACAGGGATTAAAGGTTATGACCGGGGGAAGAATACATTATTATAATGTGATAACATCATGAAAAACAGAATATTATTGTTATTACTACTACTACTTGATGTAAAAAAGAAGAGATCTCTGACCTGGATTCTCTCCATGAGATTTATCTCTCTTCTTCTTTTTCTTCTTGCCGTGGATAGCGTAGTTATCCCTGGCACTCCAACCTGGATACAGCTGCATATGAAGTTGTCTCTCCTTGCGTGCCAGCTCGTAGTACTTAGCCTGCTCTTCTCGCGACAGCGCATGCCACTGTAAAAAAAAAGAATAAATATGCAGTTCAATTGTCCAACCGTCCATTGAAAGATTCTATGTTTTAACAGAGAAATATTATAAACACTCTGAACATAACACATTTAGGTATATACTCATAAAACAAAATTGGCGGTTGATGTTTGTGTTTACACGCAACTCTTCTGTTGCAGCAAAAATTGCGATCAAACTCGACTCTAAACTTCAAACGTAAACATGATTTTCAACCAATGAAACGCGCGCATTATGGACTTGCGTTCAATTTTTTATGTTGATTTAAGCGCAACTCTTTCTGCAACATGCCTGCATGGTCCATTAGCATGCAAGCCTTTGTTGTTGTTTTTTCAGGTTTTTCTGCAGCTGGTCGTTATCACACAGACTAGTACTATCTTAGTGCTATAACACTCTTGATACCTTAGACTTAGCCAGCATATATGTGGTTTGGAGTATATGGAAAATATTTTATATATAAACATAAATAATTAAGTCTCCAACAGGTTAAGATTTTCCATTGAGGCGAGTATGGCTGGGGCATATGTCATGGAACTAGAAAGAATTTTTTTCAAAGATGAAAAAAAAAATGAAAATCCATATTTTATTGTTCGAAATAGACATCAGATATGGAATACTTCAAAAATTTGTTTAATTAATCTTGGGCCCGGCAGCCGCTGTGCAGCGCCAGATCGAAGAGGTTCTATCCCTTTAATTGTTGAAATCCAACAGGGTAGCAGCAACTCCCATCTTTTAACTTCTTTCGGTCTGACGCGGCAGGGGTTTGAACTCCCGACCTCCCGGTTGTGAGACGCTCGCGCTACCAACTGAGCCAACACACCGGTTGTGGGGGGCGTCATGATCTAGTGGTCAAGACTCGTCTTACAATCCGAAGGACGTGAGTTCGATTTCAAGCCATGACGTGTTTTCCTTTAGCAAGAGAAATTCACCCGCATTGTGCTGCACTCAACCCAGGTGAGGTAACGTAAATGGGTACCGGCAAGAAGTAATTCCTCAAAAACCTTTACGCACAGGAATCGGTAGACTAGCTTAGAAGGGGTAATATATGAGCGCTTTGAGCACCTAGCAAGGTGGATACGTGCGCTATACAAATCATATATTATTCATTATCTATCATTATTATTATTATTAACGTGATTGTGATTGAGACTTACCCTTCGGCCTAGTATTTGATTGATGGCAGCACTTTCTTTGAGCGTACATTCCTTGACCACACTGGCTCTCATTTCTTTCATATAAAGCATGAATGCATTCAGAGGTTTCTTGATATGTTGCTGTTTGTTCTTTGCTTCTTGGGCTGCTAGCTTCTTCTCCTTCTCCTTCTGATGTCTACAAAAAAATAAATGAATTATAAAAAAAGTGATTATTATTAATTCAATGAAAAACATTGTCTTTTTGTTGCTTACTGACTTGCAAGTGTTATTTTTTCCTGTTAGATGCCTGTAAATAAAAATAGTGATTATTTATTAAATGAAATATAGGTTGTTTTTTGCTTATTGACTTGCAAGCTTCTTCTCTTTCTCCTTCTGGTGCCTAGAAACACAAGGGGGGGGAGATGAAAAAATATGAATTCAATAGAATTTTGCTTATTGAGTTGAAACTTCGACTCCCTATGTTCTCTATATAAAGACAACCCACCCCCCCCCCCCAAAAAAAAAAGGGGGAAGTGATTAATTCAATTAAAACATTTTTTCTTCTTCTCTAATTCAGCTGCAAGCTTTTGACCCTTATAATGCCTAGCATGCCATTGCAGAAAGTTACTATTACTTTAATGAAAATATTGTTTCTTTGTTTCTTAACCTAAAGAGCTTTTATACATTAAATAAGATTAATCTGCCTTTTATCCTCACATTGGTGACATTTGTTGATTTTCAATTCATGGTATCAACATTTTCAGTACGTTTTTCTCTTTCTAAGCCATAGCATGCAAGATAAAGGAAACTGCAAATCTGTCTCTTGTCTTATCGTATGTCATATTTATTATCTGCATATTATCTTCTGTGCAAAAACAATAATTATTCATGAAATATGGATATGTGATCAAAATTACTATGACCTACAACTCTAACGATACCGAAAAGTAAACAATTGAGCCAGCAACGGCAAAGCATTGAATTATTATGAGAGCAATTTTCCATTCATTCTATTCCAACATTCTTCTTTTGTTTTCACATCCGCACTTTGGAAATATCCGTAAACGATTATTTCCAGTCTTCAGACTTCACTACCTTTTACAAGATTGTGATTTAAAGATGCTGTGTCACCACAGCTCCCGTACCAATCAGACCACGTTAACAAAACTCTGTTTGCATTTGTAATGTAGTTGGTTTCACGACACATTCCTGACAAATCAAAGGCGACGTTTATGTTGCGAAATCCAATATTATTGGATGAAACTAAAGACTGTAATCTGCTTGATGGAGACAACGAGCGTGCGATGCCTCGCGTCGAGTTCCCCCGCTCCACCTTCGTATTGAAGTAAAATTTATCCACAACAAGTTTGGCAATTGTGCCTTAATCAATTGGATTTCCCCTCCCCAATCCACCAACAATCATGATCCAATTAGGCAATACGGATGGTATACTACCCCATCTCATGATCATTACTCCCTATGCCTTCTGCACTGGGGGTGCTCTAGAAATGGGATATGTTACCAGTCTATCCTTGATGACTGGTGACAGATTCTCAGTGCTGATTTGCCATTCATAGACTGGTGTATTAAACCTTGGATGGGTACTGCCACCAGTACTTCATTTGTCTATGATTTGATCATCATGACTGGTAACCATATCTCAAGCTTAGGGCCTCTAGGGTTCTACAATAACCTTGTCTGTGAAACACAGCACACACCAATCTCTCCAATAAATCACCATACTGTTGTATTCTGCGGCTAACTCCTGGCTTATTGGATATTCCGCCGAGGTGAATTTATTGCTGATTGAACAAGATTGTTAAGGTCAATCTTTATTTCCAATCTCAAACACATATTAGTCAGACTATCAATCCCATTCTTCAAGCCTAAATATGTAGAATGATAGATAGTACACATATCACAATCAGGCTTGTTTATTAGTTTGTCTATAAAAATATAAAGTAATCTTCTTCCATGATATATAGTGCATTCAAGAGCATAATTTAATTTGTAATTTGAAAATACTGGACATTAATTGGTACAATGTTTCATGTGGACAAGATTATACTGAAATGCCTTTTTAAATCTTCAAATTGCCTCCATAAACTTCATGTTAGCATGCCAAAGAATAATAAAATATCAAATGTACTTCCTGATACAAGAAGATTTTTTTTCTCATATGATGTTGTGACTTGTAATACGAGGCTAATTAATGGTTGAATTCATTATCTGCAAAGTACAATGTTTGAAAAAACTGATTGGGGATTAAGAACACAAAACTACACCACCATATACATGTAATATTACAGTGTTGTTTAATATGTGGGAGTGAAAGTCTGACAATGCTAGTCACTTGCAAAAGCTTTTTCATTCAAATCCCTTGGCAGTGCTTTCAAATTACATTTTTTCAGTCCCTAGATCATACATATAAGAAATATTGAGAGCAAATCTTTTGCAGGATGATAAATACTCAATATTTTTTTTATTGCTAACAGAATGTAGCCTTTACTGTCAAGTTTCTTCATTTTATTAATATTTTAAAATACCGGTAGATGTCATTGAATTTGAGATGATTTTAAATATTTTTCTAGGAACAGAATCTCTTCAAACTACCTGCAAATGTCACATTCTCATGAGCAATATACCAAGGAATCATTAAATTTATCATCGCATAATTCATTTGTGTTGTTTGTTTTAAATGTGATAAACATGTGTACATGTGATGCACTGTAAGACATTGTCTGTATTCTTTACTTTCCCCAAGGGAGTCTGTGGATCTTCTACAAAAAAATGCAGGTTCCATCAAAATATGTCAAAAGTAAAATTAAATAAATGTCAAACGGAAGGAAATGCTTTAGATTACAATTCACTTTTAATCTGCTGATGTTCTGTATGTTGAAGTTGTTGGGCTCTCTGAATGTTTGAAATCTCACCTCGTCGTGCCGGTGCAGGAATGCCCTTAGCACTACACTTCCGCGCACCTTACCGGTGCAGAAACGCCCTTACTCAATGCCCTTATGCGCGCAACTAAGGGCGTTTCTGGAAAGTATGGTGCTAAGAGCATTCCTGCAACGACACAACGAACTGTGAAAATAGTAAGCTGTTTTAAATGTACATGGTATCAAATTGAAAATAATGTGGAAATGATGCATATATTGATGACTCTCTGCGGTAACAAAGTAAATCTACCTTACTGGTCAGTTTCATAATCTAAACCTCTTGATTTTAACAATGGATAGCCAAAAATTGTCATTTTTGCAAGTTTTGTAAGGATTATTCGTTTCACAGTAACAGTAAAAAAAAAAAACTCCTATACAGTTTAAGCCAGTCTTCCACTGTGCAATTCGACGTGCCTTGATTTTTTGACGACTTGATTGTGCTCGGATATTTTATTTAAGATTGAAAGGTAAATTCTTTCCAAATTATATCCTACATTGCTGTATGAATATGAGTACCGAGCTTGCAGAGTGATACAGCCCATCTAGTTTAAGACATGTAAAAGCCAAGAATCGCAGTAACATAAGACCAATCACAGCTGGCCTGTAACTGGTTTCTAATTCAGCTCTTTCTCTGACTTAAATAAAATGTTATTAATTGAAAGCAGTTTCAATATCTGGCCCCGTCTTACATAGAGTTACGATTGATCCAGTCAATTGTAAATCTATGGAAATCCACCGGTGCCATAATATTTTCTACAGGAAATTTGCAAAATGTCCTTTGTAAACAAAGGAGATCACACCAAATTGTCAAGAAAATCAATGAATTCATGGATATACATTCATATCTAGAAAATCTTTTGAACAAACATGCATTTTATATGTTGACTTTGCTGGCTTTCCATAGTTGCGATTGATCCGATCAATCGCAACTCTTTGTAAGATGGGCCCCGGCGGATGACCATTCTGGACCTCAGTCAGATACAATAATAATCGCAAGGCCCGCTGGGAGAACAGTTTTCAGAACTGAAGTGGCTACCCTGGGTAAACATACCGTTATTATTATTATCATTATTATTAATTTACATTTAGAGGCTCCATATCCAAGCTTTGGGGAATTTCTCTTAACATCCAGTCACAGTTTATATTGCATACTGTGGGTTTACACATAATCAAAGGAAAAACGACACCCTTGAAACAAGTTGGCTTGCATGAAAACAGAAAAGTCAAAGAATAAGATCAATAAAAGTTTAAGAATAATTGGATAAGATATGAGCATTTGAATGTCAGGAACACCAATGCTACAGAAAGCCTCCCATTGGCAATGCAACTCGGATCCATGATGTCACATCTGACGAACTCTCCCCTTTGAACTCTGAACATATACTTCCAAAACACCTCTTTATGCTCATTCAAATGATAGGAAAAAACAATTTATCCATATCTTTCTAAACCCTGTATTATATGCCCTGTCATAAGTGACATCACACATATTCGTCGCATTGCCAATTTGAGGATCTCTAGATCAGTAGTGATCTAAATGCTCATAATTTTCTAACAATCTGTCCAAAAATATTTGTCAAAATTTGTGTTGATCTTATTCTTTGATTTGTTTTAACACGTGTACGCTAACTTGGAGCAAGAAGGGTTTCATTCAGCTTGAGTTGTGGATAAGTGTTGATTATCATTACCTGTCGTTACTCTGCTGCTGAGCGTCGTGTTGTTGTGATGATCCCATGGGATGCATGAGAGAGTGTGGAAGGCTACCGACGGGTACTGGACCAGAACTGATAGGTGACGGGCCCAGACGGGCCATGCTGGCTGGACTAACGGCTAGACTAGGTGGATAAGGGGACCGTAGGGCGCTGCTTGTCAGAGGGTAGAATGGTTGCCCAGGCCTGGAGGTGAGGAACAGCATCAAAACAAAAAAATGTATTAGCCAACATGAAACAAGTTTCAGGATGGAGGAAGCATACAATACTCAATGGTAGTGATAGTTTACCTGATTGCTAAGAAAGCACGAATGCTTGAAAGCAAGCAACCAGAGGACCGACGGCTTAAGGTCCACTCTGAGGGACCTGGTAATGAGGATTCAAATGGCTTAACTAAGGGCACTAGCGCACCAATTGGGAATCGAACCCGCGTCACCGGAATATGAAACCCCCGCTCTACCGACTGAGCTATCGCCCCTCCCCAACAAGCAAAAGACTAAGCCTACATAAAGATGGGGATACTCAAAATGGCAACAGTAAACCAAATAATACTTCTTTTTTTTTTCCTCAATAAAAATATCACTATTCAAATTACAAACTAAATTTTAGCTTCAATCACTGGTTTTTCATAACCTAAGTTTTTTTAAATTCAACTCCCACTGTCACTCAACCTGAACTAACTTTTTACTCATATTTTTGCAGGCATACACACACAAAGAATATATTTAAAGGAAAAGTCACAAAGTACCTACATGTAGTTCCAAGTATCATGATATATAAAAAGGTATCATCTGTTCATAAGGAACTTTCTATACTAATTTTGTGAAAAAATTTGTGCCTATAAAAAAAACCCTATAAATGCCAGATGTACTATAACTACATTCTTTAAAAATGCTTGCACCAAGACTAACTCAGCTAATACGATGATGTTCATTTCTTGATCCAGCTGATATATCATGTTCACTATGAACTATGAATCTCATGCTTTATGGAATGGAGGGCGGTTCATTAAGATCATAGAACCTAAACTTGCATGATTAATCAGCTTCTCTGGATTTGAGGAAGCAGGAAAAAAGACATTTTTATAAGCCCGCTGCGACAAGCATTATCATTCTTGAACTAAACAGAGACAAAAAGTGCACATCCCCCTGTTTTAATGTTCTCAGGTATTGGTAGGAAAGTGTGCTGTCGCGGTGAAAGGTTGACGATCGCGCCATAGATTATGATTGAAATCTACGGGAGGTGCCAACCGCACCAAATACCCGTGAAATCGGGGGGCTTGTCAAGCGACTACCTGATCAACGTCAGGTTGGGAGAGACAGAAAGGGAAGTTAAAAGGAAGAGGGAGGGGAGGGGAGGTGGGAGGATTAAAGGGGGAGAGGGATAGGAGTGAAAGAAAGAAAGAAAGAAAGAAAGAAAGAAAGATGAAAGAAAGAAAGAAAGAGAGAGAGAGAAGAGGAGGTGGGGAGGAAAGTGAGATAGGGATAGAAGAGAAAGAGAGAGGAGGATAGAAAGATAGAGAATAACGAGACAGAAAAAGACAGAAAGAGGGATAAAGAGAGAGAAAATGAGAGGAAAGAGAGAGAAAAAAGATGTATAGATGGTTAGCAGGGGAGCGAGACAAGGGAAAGGGACAAGCAGGAAGGGGATAGAGTAAGGACGAAGGGTTTGAGTAAGAAGGAGGAAGAAAGGAATAAAAAGGGGTGAGCAGAAGAACAGATTGACAGTATAAGAGAAAGGAAAAGATGTGGACACACAGAAGTAAAGAGATACAGTAAAAAAACAAATACCAAGGCAGAGCCAGTGAAAGAGATGAAATGACAGGGAGTCAGAGAGAGTCGGGATGGGGGTAGATGAGGTAGACAAGGAAGGGGAATACAGAGAGAGGGGTAATGACAGAGAGACAGACAGATGGAGAGAATAAAGAATGAGTAGCAGGTGGAGGTATAACGCCGTTGGGTGTGGTCTTTGCCACTGTTTCTCTCATGCTAATCTCTTCTCCCTCCACCACCTCCAGCCATCGGGGTGAAAATGAAGAGAGGCCGGTGTCAAAGAATTGAAGATGGATGCGGGGGGGGGGAGGGGGGAGGTCGTTGGTGTATGCCACATGGTAGGTAGGACCACGAGGATGACAAGGTGGTATCACACTGGAGGAAAGGAGAGAGAGAGAGTGCATCATTCAATACTGTAAATATCATAACGAAGATACAGTTAATCCTATAAGGATCACTCAGAAATACCACATTCTCTCTTTCATTTGAAAGTGAATTTGCAGTAGAGCTTTAAGTGAAAGAAACCTGTCCATAAAGGTCATTTTCTTATCTCCCTTTAATAGCCTTTACACACAGGTTCCTTTATAATAAAATCATTTTATAAACTCACACAAAGAAGTAGAAAAGAAATGGTAAAGAAGGGTGTGTCGCTATTAGTGGGGGGTGGTGGGAAGAAGTGAAATGAACGTAGAGTTCCAGTTATAAACAAAACATGGATGGCATGGTTGGCAGACAAAAAATGCTACACAGTTGAGAACAAGACAGGATAAAGGTTGACGTAATACTAAAAGGGTGGAAGAGAGAATTGGAGGAGGGGTAGATGGAGTCACTCTGGAGTTTTAGTACAGAGGAGCAGATTGAATCCTACGACGCAGCAAATGCATTGAAACGCAAGTCAACTGACAATGAAGTCTTTGCCAAGGGTAGGTGACTCAAAACTGCAGTTTCGTCCAACGTTTCAGAGCTGATGAACAATTGCAAATATGTCAGTTGTGCAGGGAAGGGACAGTGATTTTCCGCGATCACGGAAAACAGACGGAATTCACGGAAAACCGCAAGGCCTTTTGAAAAGGCCTTTAGATAGGAAAGTGGCTTTTCAAACGGAAAATCACGGAAAACATACTTTTCCTCAAAATGCACAGAACAGCAACAGAAATTACCCCCAAAATCTCAACGAAATATGAATACTAACTGGCCACAAAACACGATCTCACTTAGCTATAATCATTACAATCCAAACATTGTAACTGCACTCGACTCCATCACTTGATCGGGTCGAAAACATTCACAAGCGCAAGCTGAAATAAGCGACCAAACTTCATTTGATTATAACCAACAAACGTAGAGGCAGCAACACGGCCATGTGTTGCTGCCCTCTACATTCGTTGATGGTAACAGAATGATGACTGTACTCCTCAAATCCAAAATGGCAGATAGGCAAAAGTCGTAGAATGCTCAAAACGATGTCCAAAAAAGTCCCAAAAATCCTAATGGAGGAAGGAGGATCAGAGATTTATCAGGGCTTCAAATAAAGGGAGAAAGGGGAAAGAGTAGATAAATAGAGGATAAAACATTGGATCAAGGAAGTTGAAGGATGGAAGGGAGGATGGTCGTGGTGGTGAAGACCTGTAGAGCAAGGAATCATACGGGTCATGACAGGGGAGGATGGATACAGGAGGGGTCAAAGGAACCAAGAAGACTAAAGGAAGGGGACTAAAGGGATGAAGGGGGAATAGAAGCATTTAGATCCAGGTAGGAGGGGATGGGATTAAATAGGGGGGTGGTGAGGTGCAGAGTTCAATGATAGGACCCACAAGGATGTAGAAAGATCCTGGAGGACCCACACAGACCTGGCAAGATCCTAGACACTTCGGAACTATCTAGGATGATCCTGGAGGGGAGAGAGTAAGGGAGGGAGGAAATAAAGGGGAATGAAAGCAAATGGATCCTGGTAGATCCAGATAGCATGTGGATGGGATGAAATGGAGGGGAAAGTGAAAACTTGAACAATGGGACCGAGATGGATCTAGAAAGATCCAGAAGGATCCACAGAGATACTTGGTGGGTGTTTCATAAAGCTGTTCGTAAGTTAAGAGCAACTTTAAGAACGACCGGTGATCCTTTCTTACGCGCTTAACCATCGCCGATGAATATACCATTTACCACAGGAATGGATCACCAGTGATTCTTAAAGTCACTTTTAACTTACGAACAGCTTTATGAAACACCCACCTGGAGGGAGGGAGGGAGGGAGGGAGGGAGGGAGGGAGGGAGGGAGGGAGGGAGGGAGGGAGGGAGGGAGGGAGGGAGGGAGGGGGAGGATGGACGATGGAGGAAGGTAGAAAGAAGTCATCAAGCAAGGGATCCAGGTAAATCCAAGGAGCATGCAAAAAGTAAGGAGTAGGAAAAGAAAGCAGAGCATGAAAGGAAAGGAGAACGCGAAAACGGTTAAAAGAGTAGACAAAAATAATGAAGACTGAGTTTGAGAGAGAGAAAAAGGAGCTTGGGAGTGAGGAGGAGAGCTACATGAGAAAGACAAAGATGATGAGGTTTTGAGAGCATGTTAGCCCAAGACATAGTAGCTTGATATGAGAGTGTGAAGTGTGCTTAATACGCATTATGCAGCCGGCTAGTCAGGCTTCTCCTTTGAATGATGAGATGTGCCCATTTCTTGACCGGTTGTAGAAGGGGGTTGCTGCGCTTGGCTGGACACACATCACGCCGTGGCAGAACGCAATCAAGCCTGCGTGCCTTCACGTGGAAAGGACGTACGTGCCACACATAGATGGAATGGGACTATTGGAATGATGGGGAATGGGAAGGAAGGACTGAGATGCGTAATTATTTCATCAAAGGTTTAGTTCTTCCATGAACATCAGAAAAAATATCATAAACTGGGCTTTGGAGACATAGTTAATTACAAAAGGGAAGGTGGAATGCTTTAAAAAATGACTCCTGGTTCCCGTAACACAAAGGTTAGCGATTAATCGTACGCTTGATTTTCATGATGAACTGTATATTGTAGTTAATGAAATCATTGTAGTCAACCCCAGACCAGAATATTTAATTAGGATACATAATGAATCAATAAATACAAAGATAAAAAAGGAGTAATTGTTGTCAGAGCATTTGTTGCAAATGAAAAAGTTAGTCTTACCAAGGCATGTTGTAGACCTCTAATGGATGTGATCCAAGCGAGCTTGGTGACAGAGGATGGTAGGGTGAAATATCAGAGTGGCTCCGTCTTAAGATACCTGGAGAGAGGTAAGATGGTGAAGAGAAAGAGGGGAAGGGGAGAAGAAGAGGGGAAGGGGAGAAGAAGAGGGGAGGGGGAGGAGGGGGAGAAGGAGGAGGAGAGGTAGGAGGAGGAGGGGGAGGAGGAGGAGGGGGAGGGTGAGAAGGAGGAGGAGGAGGAGAAGGAGGGGGAGAAGGAGAGGGAAGACAAGAAAAATAAAACGGTCATAAGGAGGAATAGACGGGGAGGAGGGGGGGCAAAGAGGGACAAGAAGAGGAAAGTGAGGGGAAATGAAGCAGAGAGAAAATTAAATAGAGAGGAAATAACATGGAAAAAGGAAAAGGCAAGGAAGAGGAGAAACAGATAGAGCCGAGAGGGAAGACAGAGTGGAGTGAACAGGTGGTAAAAACAGACGGGAGTAGAGGCCGAACAAAAAATTAAAACTTGATTAGAAAAATAGTACAAAATTAAAAAATACAATGATCAGAGCTGATGCGAGACAATGAGCGATGACCCTCTTCGGTGAGATAATAATCCATAACCTCCTGGATCTTGGCTGGGAATTTGCATGTTTTGAATTGGTTATTATGCCCTGATGTGAGGCATCTGACAACAGGGCACATCCCATGTAACTGTGTGTTTTGAACTTGAATTTATGAACCTGAAGGGCTAAAACTCTGTGATGAATGTGGGTTCATCATCCTAAACAAATCTTCAGAAGCCTTTAGTTTGTGGAGATACCCAAAAACAGACCTGCCAACCTCTGGGAATGAAAAACTGTATTCTGTGATTACAAAAACTGTATTTTTCCCAAAAAAAGTGTATTTCATAATAAAATGCTTGGCGCACTTGCTCATCGCGGCGCTCAAGCTGCATGCAAGCTAAAATGCGCACTGCTCTTGCAGATGAAAAAAAAAAACATTAAAACATGTGTATATCTTCACCCTGGTTTGAACAAAATGATTGAAAAAAAAAACAAGCAACCTGAAATTACATTGATCTAATAACCATATTTGTGCACGTTTTATGAAATAGAGACATATAGAGATTATTTTTCTCAATAAATTACGATTTAGTTTTTTTTTTTTTTTACAAAAAACGTATTTTTCAAAGAAAAAACGTACTGCCGTATTTTGGTTGCAAAAACGTACTAAATACGGCTAAAACGTACTGGTTGGCAGGTCTGCAAAAGCCCCTGTGGTTTTATTCCTCTTGCCAAGGGTAGAATACATTTTTTTTTTTAATTAGAGACTATTTTTTATTCACATTGGGGTAATTGCTGAACGTAGGGAGCTATTTCTTTCATTTCAAAGGCTACTTTACAACAAACAATTTCTACAAAATCTTGAATATTGTTTGTGGCAAATCTTAAGGTGATCCAAAAGCATACAATTTGAAGAATTTTAGGGGCGACTCTGGCCGAGATGAGGGCGGAATCACCCGATGTCCTTGTGTATTTCCTAGACCACTCTTACCTGTTTTTGAGTCGACCTCTAACCCTCTGACATGAGGTGGGGGTGTTCCTGATGAGTATTGTTCCTGGTACATCATCAGCTGGGCCAGGGAGGGTGGATAGGCCCCTGCCGGATGTAGCACCGGCATCTTCTGGCCCTGCAAGGAGGAAGAGAAAAAAGAGAAATAAAAGATTAATGGAGGGTCCTGAATTTATGACAAACGTGAAATAGGCTATGTGCTTTATATGAGACATAAAGCAACCACCTTCAGATGACAATGAGAAGAGTGTCTTTTGACAGACAGACATCCACTTATTTATTCTTTGTTTAAGTTTTGAAACTTATAGTGGATTTCTAATTTGCTCTAAAGTGCCTTGAGCATCTAATCAAGGTGGAAAGTGCACTTCATAATATCTTCACTACAGTAACATATCACAGTGGAGTCGGTGCACAGCTCAAAAATTGTAATATTAGTCAAAGCAACTGAACAATGGACTCTGACTATTATAGAAGACTCGTTCAAGAAACAACCATAATAAGAAGCCCAACTTTGTTTTGACACAGCTCCATACGAGAATCTTGCAGGAGCTGAGTTTGATCGCTGCTGCTTTTGCTACAGAAGAAGAGGGGGCAGGGGCGGGATGGCTTTATGCAATAGGCCAGTATTTCACTCTGTTGATATTTGACCAAGAATGGCCAAGAAACACCAAGTATCTTCAAGATATTACATGATTACCATATCAGTGATAGGCATCACACAAAGCATCAGGTTACTCGACGGTGGACCTTCCATCATGGTGTCACCAATTCCAGAAGAACTTCAAAGACAGTATTTCCCTCTGGACACAACTCTAGAGTCTATGTCATCACATTCACTAGCTTTGTAAAGACCTAATGTCTTGCAGAGAAGTACTGGTTCTCTCACACCAATGACTCAAATAGTTATACTTTCAATATTCAGCTTTAATGATTCCAACGGATTAAAGAACTTCAAGAACACTTGCGGATATCTGAAGAAAAACTGTTGTAAATTCCCTTGTAAATTTTACCCATACTCTTTTGAAAGAACCTCTATTTCCAGGTAAGCATAGCAATAACTTCAATATTGACAAAGCTCGATTGGTCAAGAATCATTCACATGAGTATATCCTGTGCTGGAACAAGCCTTGTACACCCAATGGTGGCAGCAGTGGGATCAGTATCACCTTTTACTAAAACCTTCCACCCAGTACTATGGTTCCATTGAACCATTGCAGGACAGATCTTCAAAGAGCATCTTCATTACACCCGTCAAGACGGACAACTGCACAAATTTCAAACCTTCAACAAAAATTCTACCAAAATTCACCAATCTACATAAAAATCCCTGTAAATTGATATATATAAAAAATAGAGTATTGATTGTCAAGGTTTCTCAAATTCATTATGGAAAGGAGGGGGGGGGGCTTAACGTTCTGAAATCTTGATGTGGTTTTATAAATCTACAGTTCATTACAATCCACAGAGATTAAAGAAGAAAATGGAAAGGTTTGTAACTGTCTATATTGAGGGTAACTTTCTTCAACTTTCTGCAAGTGATTCCATCATCTCTGTCGCTCCTGCCTCAAAAGAAAAAATGCTTTTTTCAAACGAAAGTGCCTTTGTACATCTCAGATACTCATTAGTGGCAAATGTCAGAGAGAGTGGAGTACACTTTTTCTGTTTCTTTGTCTTGGTCAAGGTATATACTGATAAAATACAGAAAAGGCAAAAAAAATGTTGCCATGTGATTTTATGTCAATACCGATAGTTTATTATTGGTAAATTGGACAAAAAGGAGCGGGAAACTGGACTGCCTTTGAAGAGATATATAAAACAAAGAAGCCTTCATTTTGGCTTATATCACAAAAGGGTATATCATATGCTCACAAACATAGACTGATTTTACGAGAAAAGTAATGATTTGGCATTGGGAGCTTTTCTGATTTTCTCAGCACTTACATATTGCATAGCATAGAGATGAAAACAATACACCGGTAATTCATAACTTGTTTTAAAAGTTAATATTTAAGATAATACCCTGGCTGGGCTAGAAAGATCAGTGTCATACAGTGTGTTTCACATAGTGGACTATGTACAGATGTGATCCACATTGTTCAAATGCTTAACATTAACAAGAAGGAGATTATTTCACAATGTGGAAAACTTTACAGTGTGTGTTCACACTGTGTACTGGACAGAGATTCACAACTGCTAAAATTTAACAATGTGAAGATAAATTCACAATGTGGACACCTATATCGTGTCAGCGTTTACAGTGTGATCACATAGTACAGTATGAAGATTTCATATTGTGTTCCACACTGTGAACATACTGTGAACACACTATGAACATACTGTGGGGCAGTATACTTTCCAACAGGGTTCCGTCCCCCTCCTCCTGCTCTCTTCCCTTCCCCTTCCATCCCCCTCTCCCTCTTTCTCTTTCTCTCTCTCTCTCACTCGCTCTCTCTGAATATTTACCATCCTTTAGACCAGAAGTAATATTCAAGAGAGTTTAACAGATTTTTAACCTGAAGTAACCTAACTGCACCCACTTGCCCCTTCTCACTCCATCTGTACATCAAATCTTTTTACAAACACTTACTGATAATCCAATAAGCTCATAACCCATTTAAACCTTTAGACTGTTATCTAACAAGTTGAATGAGAGTTATAGGATTACAATAGTAGAGTGATGAACACTTTCAATCAAGTGAGTGATGCCTGTCATGAGGCAGAACCACGCTGTAAAAAATGGGGTGTTAAGCTGACACCAACTGGTGTCCCTAAGAGGACCACACCCCAAAGTGTTAAAAGTACACACAAGAGATTGAACGTAACACCAAAGTATGTCAAAGTAGCAACTAAAGGTGTTGTAATAACATCCATATGTGCTGAACTAACACCAATAGGTGATCAACACCAACAATTTAACACTTGGGTAAAATGAATGCTGTGGTGCTTTATGTAGGCCAACACCAATCAACAGCAAAGGTTTTACTGAGCATGGCAGAACACGCCATCAGTTATATAAAGACATGATTTGTTGGGGTTTTTAAATGAAAATGGAGTTGATTTTCCATTACAATAACTTTTCGATCATTTTTCATGAATCCGAATATAAGAAAGTTTTGGACAGCAGATATATTGCTAAACTACACTGATGATTATTTGCAGCTTAAAATCATAATCTTGTGAGTTTGCAATCAGATTACCACAATTGTCCACAAACTTTGACTTTCTCCTTCATCCCAATTTCTACTTCCATTGAAATCGATTGTAAAACTGATCCAATAATAAATTATGAACAAGTCATAGACTTCAGACTTTATACAAGAATGGTTCAACATTGAATCAAGAGGTTCTATGTCAAGGGTTCACATCCTGATGAGATAGTCTGCTTCTATAAAGTATTCAATGAAATTTAATTTATTAACAGATCTTCTGCCCTTTCACACGGTAAAAAAAAAGTAATTTGAATGATGATTCCAGTGATAAATGAGGCTAATGACAAATATTTAGCTCGTGTGAAACCAAACTAGAACATGATTAGAATCACGAACGCTAATCACAGTCACGATTAAAATAGCTATCATCATTACAATGATGAGTCAAGATTCATGTGTGAAAAGGCCCCTTGTCTCGTGTCATTGTTAGATAAAAGATATATTCTTTCAAATAAACTGGATTGCAATCACCAATCTGAATAAGATCAAATGAAATACTGTACTGAAATCTGCAACTCCCCATTCTCTCTACCCCCCCCCCCCCCATGTCACCTTCCATCTGCTCTGTCCCCCCCCCCCCCCCTCCTCTCTCTCTCTTTCTCTCCCAGTCTTTCTTGTTAGTTTTCTTCCCCCCACCCACTAAGTAATTTCACCTCAGCTAATATGTCTCAGAATTTTTCCTCACTAGACCGCAAAATCTCCTCCCAACAATAGCAAAGCAAGCAACAGGGCGCAGAGCCCTATTCAAGATCGTCAACACGACAACAATGGCTTGCCGTCTGTCACGGGGTTTGATGGGGTGAAGGAACCTAGCTTCACTTTCACCTCCAACCGTCCGTCCGTTAGACACTCACACCAACGGGAGGCACGGATCTTGGTGGAAGTACTCAAGACTGTGACGGAGTGCGGTTATACAGTACAAACATGAAATACCGAAAAAAAAGAGTTTCCTTCGGTCTGCATACATACAGTGCATGAAGTACAACTAGTTTCATAATGCGCAATAGCTGCCACACAGTTTCCTTTTATGCACAAGAAACAATACTTAACCATCCAAGCCAGCATCAGACACTTCGCTTGATGTTCCTCAAAGACTTCTAGGGCAACTTTTCCTACTTGTGATTGTTCCCTATTAATAGAAGGCTCCCACATGATATCACTATAATGAAGGACATAACGATGGGAAACCTGCGCATTAGACCACAAAACAATAACTGATCACTTATTGATACATAGGTTTTCTTTCCTTTTTTTTTGTCCTCCATAATGGCTGCTTGTGGGAACAATCTACATGTATGCTGTATTGAGCCTGATGGCAACAATTTACTTTCATGTAGGCTTTTTAAAAGTTTAACAGGACATTTTTTTTGGGGGGGGGGGGTGCAAACTGTGCTTTTCACCTAATATGTTCTTGCTCCTGTGGTGCTAATAGAGACTAGTATTCATAATACCCTAAATCTTAGATGTTGTGAGTGAAGCAAGTCAGATTTACCTGCTCAATAGAGCGCACAATGTAGGATTTCAACAAAATTATTGTGTATGAGTATAGAAGCAAATTAGCCCCTCCCCCCCTCCCCTCTTCAACTGCCAGTGTTAATTATGGGATCTCTCCACACAGCATCCCTTTCTCTCCTGAGCCCTCCTATTTTTTCACAAATTGAGAGACAGGTTCACAGCTTCTGAGGTGAATGACCTCTAACCATCCACTAGCTTCATGGACCAGTAGTCTCTGACAAATCTCAACTTGCCAAAAATACAAGTCATTCACCGTTTAATGACCCATGGAATTCTTAGCAAGGAATTGTTATGCAAGCCGAAAGTCGCACTTTCATTCAAGGTGGCAAATTTAATAATTTATACTAGCAGTGATGCTTGTTTTGACCCCTCCACAAGTAATTTTTTTATGTTAATGAATTGTATCAATTTGTTTTCAAATATGGAATAAAGTTGAAATTGAATTTAACTTTGAATTTAAAGTAGACCCTATTAAACCATCTGATCATTTGTTGTTTTCGTGGAATGCTTCATTTTAAATTTACATTTCATTTTTTAGAACATTCTCAGTGGGTTTACTTAAATAAATGCTCCAATGAGAATCCATATTCAAGAAAAACAGAATACACAGCTTTTTAAAAACAGGTTGACAGGTATCTGTATACAATTGTTGGTCAATAAACAAAGTTTTGGTTGTATATCAAATCAACAGAAATATAACTATTGAAAGGGTTCACATTGACATTAGCCCCCCCCCCCCCTCCCTTGAAGTAGGCCACTGCCAGTCATATAATGACCTCTTGAATTCAGGCTAAAAGAATTTGAGTCTGCATCAACACCTATCCAGTCAGACCGCAGGTCCCTATGCTAATGAGCAAAAAGGCTAGATTCATCCAAATCATCTCGTGGCTAAATCCTCCTCCTTGCAAAATCTCATGATTCGTGAGATTTTTTTTCTCTTAGAATTTACCTGTTTTAACCTCAAGTTAAATGAAATATTATTACACCATCAGATAGAGTAAAGGTTACTCTTTCATATTGGTCATTTATTTTGTATTCAATATTTTGTTAAATAAGTAAATTTCTGGCCTGAAAATGTGCCTCAAAACTGAATTTTCTTCCTCTGTTTTCTTTTGCAAATTGTGCAAAACTTTTTATTTTGAGCCTCAATGATATCTATATCACCATAAAGCTGAACTTATGTACTTTCTCACAATGCCACTCTTGATATGCGGCACCTTTTAATCGGGTCAAGATCACACTTTTCCCACCAAGGTACAAGACGAGATTTCTGAAATTTTGTACTTGCATGAAATCCAGAGTTCTGATTGGCTGGATAAGGTTCACAGAACAACAGGCGCGGGGTATTTGAGGAGATTACCACATGGGAAGTGTGACCTTCCCACGAACCCAGGCACTGAAACCGTTGGAATTTGCCATTGTGTGGTCTTTTTGGCCAATCAGAATGCAGTATTCTTGTTTTCAAGCTGCTTTATGTACTTGGCAAATGAAAAGTGTGATCTTGACCCGATTAAACAAATTCTTATTTTGAAACCTATATAATTTCAAAGCATACATATTCAGCTTTACCATGATATAAAAATCATTTGGGCTCAAACAAAAATAAAGTGTGAAAAT
Source organism: Lytechinus pictus (assembly GCF_037042905.1). Lineage (NCBI taxonomy): Eukaryota > Metazoa > Echinodermata > Echinoidea > Temnopleuroida > Toxopneustidae > Lytechinus > Lytechinus pictus. Next base: position 2,672,832 of record NC_087262.1, read on the forward strand.
AGCAGCTTTTGTCAGGTGAAAATATTTATTTTGTAGCATATTTTAGATCAAAATTTTAACCTATATTACAAAATCTTTGAATAAATCCAAACACATGACCTGAAAGAATGATTCTTCTTCTTTACAATGGTACCAAATTCATGAAAATCAATGCACAATTAGAGCAGCAATGACCGAATGAAAAGAGGTGTTTTGGTCCGCATCAAGCTCATTAAATATGCAAAACATCTCAAGTCATGAATATCACTTGGATGAAAGAAGCCACTTTCTTGGGACCTGCGTCTGACTGCTATCTCACTATTCTTCTCATCAACCTTTTTCTGTCAAGAACACACTGAAGTGTTACACCAAACAGGAGAGCTGACATGCCCATATGCCACTAATATCCTTGACTGGACATGAGACTATTCAGATGCAGAAGGGGGTTACTGCAGTCATGACACTTGGTATAAAAATTCAAATTAACAGATTTTCTCATTTTGAAGAAAGATTCAACCAAATATTGTGATACCTAATACCATATGGGTTCACGCTTGATCTGAATGACCTTATGGCACTGTATTCTCTATCATGACTATTATTTAAAGACATTCTTGCACCAAATAAAACACCCTCATGTCTTGTACATTCTCTGTTGCATTTAATTTAAATCCTAAGGATTTATTTTTCAAATCTACATTATTACCTAGTCAATATTCATGGCCGCACTCGATTTACATATTTCAAATCCATAAAATCAAGAGCATATAGATGTAGTGACTGTTCAGTGCCAAAAGGAGCTTTAATGTTTACATCAGACACAAACATGTCCAAAGGCCTTTTTCAAAAACTTGTTACAATAACAAATTTGCAATAACAGTTAAAAGCTACTGAAATCATTCAATTTGATATTTGGCTGAAAGTTAATTTGCTATGAAAATTTTACATTTGTTATCTTAACAAGTTTTATGAAAAATGCTTCAGAGCCAGAAGGATGGATGGGAAAATGGCCTTTCAACCACTTCTGTCGCTTATCCCACCACCATATGCTACACGAATCCAGATACTTGGATGGACACAGGCACTTTTTGGCGCAAGGAAGACATAAAACCTTTATGAAGCACTGGTGTTTTAAGGTCTTTCTGTTTCTCAGTCAATGACACATCCAGTGAAAGTCTTGGTAAAGCAGGTAGAGTACATGGTAATTGATGGTGGTGAAGTAGACTGACCTTTTGGACCCAACTTAATAACAATCTACCCAATTAAATCAATTTCTACATTTCAGATCACGCTCTGTATGCCAAGCAGAAATGACGTATCGGATATAAAGCCAGGCGTCATATTCTGACCCCGATATCTCAGGTAGAGATGTTAAGAATAAATTTGTATTGAAAAAGTTTTTTAAAACATCAAAATATGTTGATCCCTTTGACATATTTCAAAAGAAGCTTATTTTGATACATGAAAATGGTTTCCAAATAAAATCTGTAGTTTAATATTTCTAGAGTCATTTTAAAGTGAATACAGTTTTCTGAGCCATTATTTGAAAACATCATTCTTTTTTAATCACTTGATCATGAAATGCAGTTTTAATATCCAAACTAGATTTTTTTTTTTGAAGTCATCATTTTAAGCAAACTCAAATCCAAATATTTCAATGGTAAGTATTTTTTCTACCAAAAGATTTATTTTCATTATTTGTTCTCTGTGTAGGAGTGGAAGTCAATTGACAATGCTAACCATAGAAATGAGAGTGAAATTGGACTTTCAGCGGCTGTTCTATATATGGGGATCAAGAAGCAGCGATTCCGATATACAAGATGGTGCAGAAAATTTGAGGTTGAGTTGCAAAGGACAGTAGCTAAACATCTCCTAGATACTTCAGAGAGCGGTCTCGGGGTGTATTCTATCTCATCCGTGTATGCATACCCACAAACTGTACACATACAGTCGTGGATTTCCTACAGATTATGGTGAAATCTAGAATAAAGGAAAAATTAGAAGCGCACACTCTCTTTCTCCTCACTAGGCGGGACATCCTCCGACGCACATGAACAAAAAGTGCATCAAAGGGTCGGCAGATGATGGAACGAAAGAGAGAGAGGGGGAGGGGGGAATTGCCTCTCGTTCCCTCAAATGGGGACTACGTTTGGGCAGAACCATCGTAGGGTTAATAATGGCAGGGAATGACGATCGCAATCGGCGCCCCAATCAAACGTCAAGCCGTGACGCCAGAACGAGCGCAGATATATTGCTTGATTCAATATTATGAACTTGACATAGCTAGTCAGGGAAAATGTCCATTCATTAGGGGGATAATCCAGCCTCCGAGAGCCCTCGCTCCTCCCCGATGACAACGCCGGGGCTAAACTAACGCATACTGCTGGGGGTGGGACTGCACAATGCCACTGCAAGGAAATATATTTATCCAGATATGTAGTGAGGCAATCTAGGAGTTCCCAGTGGAACGGTAGAGTGACATTTATCAGACAAATTGAAGGAGTCGCCTCTCGTCTGCCAAAGAATTCACTTTATTGTCAGGATATTCATCTTCAGAGGGAAGTGATATCTGAAAGCAAAACTCAAGAGATCGCTTTTTGATGACTCCTCTCGTACGCCAAGAAATTAGTAGGTCACCTGCTCGGAAAGAGACCCATCCTCAGCAAAGGGAACGCACTACTGTACACAGTCAGAGTGCATCAACATCGTGTTTACATAAAACTACACATATTGGACTAAAGAAGAATATAGCGCTGACATCATCGGTGAATCTCTCACCACTAAACATGCTATTCCACATCTCCGCACACCCTTCATTCTTACTATACCATGATAATAATTGAATTGAAGATAGATCTCAGAAGACTTGGTTAAAGCAATCGCCCTTCAATTTCCCTTGCCCTTTCCCCCTTTATTTTCAAGATCTACTTACTCACTCCATATTCTAGTGGCAGGATCAGAGAACACAGATAAGATGCATTATATGTCATGTAAATGTACACTTTGTCTAGATAAATGTCAGACTTGGTTTTGGGTACACATTCGGGGGTTGACAAGTACTTTTTCCCAACTACAAGTAGTCTGTACACCAGACATTTTGGTTGAACCCTCTTACAGGAATGTACAGAAGGAATGCATATTTGTCAGTCGGTGGATGATAATCAATTTCAAAATATAAGGTGTAGAAGCAAAGTATTTCTCGGCCGTTTCATCAGGAGCTCAAAAGATGATATCGCCGAACATGTCTTTACAATTTTCCTCTTTTTTACAAAAATGATTCCTATAGGCCCTAATAATAGAAGATGGATTTACATAGCGATTTCTACTTGAGGATACAAAGCACATCTACCATAACCCCGGCTTAACCTTCAGCTATTACTTGTTCAATGATATGATTTCAAAACAACTGGGGAAAATGGTCTATTCTTACAAACATTGCAGTTTATATTGTAGCATAGGAAATCCTATTCTGGATCATATGATTTAAGAATGTTTTTCTCAAAATAACATATACATGAATTTACATATGAAATGAAAATTTGCTTTAAAGGTTTAAACTTCTTAATGTAAGATACGGTATTCTATTTTTATCATTACAGACATGTGACAAATGAGATTTTAATAACTTCTAGAATTTTCAAATCATCTTTAATTTTGGAAGTCAAAATTTCTGACAGGCAGCATTAAATATTCCCCATTCAGCTGAGCTGCTATAAGCCTGTAGTCATCAAACCAACTGCTTAAAAAATCAACAACACTTTGAATTATATGAATTAAGCCCTCAATAATTAGAAGTTGATACTTTGTTAATTTTGTGTTTCGATGAATAGAGAAGAGACCGTGCAGGTGAACGTTTGTTAGCTACCTGTGTTACGACAGCATCATCGAGATTCCGATCCGCTAATTTTTCTCGCATGGAAGACTTCATTCTTCCCGGTACCAGAAGAATTCATGGTTTGTGAGCTGAGATATCGATTCACTTCTTTTGCCCAGGTGGTGTTTCAACAAGGAAATTGGAAAAGACGTAGAAGTTTTCTCCAAAAGAAACATGAAGAAAAGGAGTATTTTGGCCATGCATGAAGACACCTGTCTCCTACAACGCACAGGAAAGGCTTCAAAAGAGCACTGACAACAATTCTCAAACATTTTGATTACAAAATTGTTGTTTCTCTATATTCTGTCATAATACAATGTGAGGACATTTTTTTTTCATCAATAAGGAAGGGATGCTTACTCCATATAGGCTATATTATACTTACATCAATCCAGGATTTTTTCAAGGGGACCAAACTCTGTATTTCTAATTTTGTTTGATAGAAATTTTATGAATTCTGACAATAGAATGTAAAATCTTCTGTATAATGTCCAAGCTTTGTCTCACAGCAATCTCCCCTCCTCAAATGTCAATAAAAAACTACCAACATTTCCATAAAAGAAAAAAAAGGCTTCGTTCAAAAACTGTACAGAAATCTATTACATTGATAAATTTCATATTATTTATTTTTACACAATGGCAAACAATTAACTGTGGCTGATGTAATCATGGACTCAAGATGATAGCGTCTTCACTACTCGAATATAAGAAAAATGTCTCTCTTTGTCCACGATGACTGCATAATACGGTCAATAGCTTTCCCTCTCTGACCAAGCGTCATAATAGAACTTTATAGTAAATAGAGATCCTATCTCAAGCCTTTGATGTACTAATGACCTCTTGACATATGCAAATGAGGTGTCTAGTCACAGGAAGTGATTGACAGACGTCATTGCTAGGGATGCTGGGATGCTCGGCATGGGGCCCATCAGACCGCGAATGATTTCTTGGAGTGTGGGAAAGAACGACACAAGGTGACGGTGTGATGTCTTCAGTGATTAGTATTATTAAAGGAGAATGAAACTCTTGGAGCAAGTTAGCTTTGGTGAAAGCAGAAAAATCAAAGAATAAGATCAACAAAAGTTTGAGGAAGATTGAATGAATAATAAGAAAGTTATGAGCATTTGAATATTGAGATCACTAATGCCATGTAGTTCCTCCCATTGGCAATGCGACCAAGATCTATGATGTCACAGATGAACAACACTCCCCTTTTGGACACTGAAAATATACCCCAAAACATCTCTTTTTGCTCATTCTAATCATATGACAAACGATTCATCAATGATATAATGTTGTGAAACCTCTGTACTTGTCCTCTCATAAAGAGAACACCTCACCTTGTGATAGACTCTATAAAAGTGAGAATATAAGTGAAATAAGTACTAAAGTAATGAGGGAGTTGTACGTGTGTGACATCACAGATCTTGGTCGCATTGCCAATGTGAGGATCTACATGGCATTAGTGATCTCAATATTCAAATGCTCATAACTTTCTTATTATTCATTCAATCTTCCTCAAACTTTCAACAATATGTTTCTTTGATTTTTCTCTTTGATATGGATTCAGCTGGTTTCAAGGGTTTCATTCTCCTTTAAGGAAAGGAAGTTCACAGCTCCATGTGAATGGGAGATGTATCGAGGATACCAAATATGATACCTTTCATTTTATTGTACGATTACATATATCTGGGCAATTCCATAAAATAATCAACCTTTTTGTACGTCCGACCCCCATTTTTCTCAAGTCTTACTTCACTTTATAAACTGACCAAGTCATGGTCCCTTGAGAACATTACTGACTGTCAAACGAACAAGAAATCAGAGACAGAAAATTTCATGAAGTCCCCACATGTAGGGGGTCGGATATACATATTTTATGAAATTGCCCATCTATTATTTCCGGAAGCAGAACATATCAATGTCCACTGATTTGTAAACATTTATTATATATATTTCACAATGACAAAAAGCATCCTCTGGTCAATATCTTTATTAGAATGAGACATCAATAAGATATCAATACTGTTTTGGGTGGAAATAAAGTTCACTTGTAATTTCAAAATTCTTAGAAGTAATAGTTAGTATTGTTAATGCCCGATTCATGCAATGCACAAGTAAATGTATCACTATACAATTCCCTGGTTGTTTTCAGAAACCATATCTGGGAGAGCGAACTGGGAAAATAGTTTGCATTCATTTAATCCCCCCAATAAAAAAAAAATAATAAAAATAATTGTAAAAATAAGAAACAAATATATAAATGGGTGGATGGATGGATGGATAAATAAATATATAAATAAAAATATGGAAAAAGGTATTATTACTAGTATTGTCACTAGCTCACTCCCTTCCCCCCTTCATTCCTTCCTTTACTCTGCCCCTATATCACTGTTTAATTCTCTTTGTCTCAAATGATATACAATATTTCACCCTTGCATTTGTTGCAAACAATCAATATTATGAAGTATTTCATTGGTGACCAGGGTGTGGTTTAGAGTTGTAATAACCCTTGTGCATGATTTTATGAATGACCTGGGTCTCGTACCACAAAGGTTAGCAATGATCGTAGAACATTTTTCTACGATTGATTGCACTGACTACAAAGTACAATCAATCGTGAAAATCAAGCGTACGATTAATCTCTAACCTTTGTGTTAGAGGAACCCAGAATATGAAGCAACTGAACGGACAACATGAACCCAAATTGTTCTATGACCATATTTCAAATGATTCCATTCAAGCAACAAGAAAAAGAACTTTTCCTCGAAAATGAGTTCCAAATTTTCAACAGTGAACTTGTTAATCAACGTTAGCATATTCAACTTTAGTTTATACACATTAGGCTTCCTATAGCCAGTTTCAAGATTATGTATGACATTAAAAAGTGACATGAGACATGCCTTTAATTCATAGACAATTATGTGTAGAGTCAAATACACAAAATATAAATAAATTAATGAATTATAATAATAATAATAGCCAATTTTTATAAAGCGCTTTTCCCAGAATGGCCCAAAGCGCGTTACAGCATATTATTACCCCGGTCATTGGATTCAATTCAATCCCGCACGAAAAGTGCACAGTTTCCACTCCCTGGGGAGCATTCCTTGCATTCATCGCAGCCTCATTATGGCGCTGGCAAATTCAAACATACAATATCTTTCGCATCCTACCGGGTACCCATTTAGCACCTGGGTCGAGAGTGGCAAAGTGTGGATTAACGCCTTGCCAAAGGACGCTAGACCGCGGTGGGATTCGAACACACGACCCTCTGTTTACAAGGCGAGAGTCAGAACCACTGTTAACAGTATTTTGCATCTCACACAGGCCATCTCAAAATCAAGTCAGTCAAGTGCACTTTAACAATCGAATCATCGGTGAATCATAATATTGACTATTTATAGAAATGATAATTTATAGATCATTGTGATGGAAGTCAATCAAATTATATCTGTACTTCAACAGTAATCAAATCATTAATATCAATAGGTATGTCCACACCTGCCCAACCACAAAAGATATTTGTAAATTACAAAAAGTTTTTCAGGCTTCTTGCCTCATAATACCGATTATTATTTTTTGCATTCATACCTGCCTTTAAGAGACAAAGTTCTCATAATTCAGTACAGGTTACTAGACTTGCACTCACATTCCCAAAAAGACGAAATGACACACCTCACCAGAAGCGCCAGAACATTCTGCTGCCCGTGACATAAAACTTTGTTTGGTTAGAACGTTGCCTTTTATCAAAAGTACTCATAAAATTTACTTGAGCCTGCAAAAAATCTTGCAAATTTTTTCATTATTTTGAAAAGTACTTCCTATCTTGCGCATATCTTATTTCTGGAATATTACCTGTGCTTTGCTTTCCACACTGGAAAAACACATGGTATTTGTGAACTCGCTAAAAATCCACACCATAAAATATCAGGTATATTTTGTTACAAGGAGGAGGGTATGAAAGCGTCTAGTGTTAATGTTCAAAATGTTCTTAAAGTATGTGAACTTTGTTATTTGTATATTTATTCTTTTCTTATTATTCCATATCAATGAATACAATCCTGTAGATATTATGCAGATTCTGCACATTGTACCTATCAATCAAATGAATTTATTATCATTAAAACTATAAACGTGAATAAACTTTCCTCAGAGGATTTGACATGGTTATCGGTCACTAACACTTCAATCATATTTTGAAGTAATTCAAAGCAATTACAGAAGATAACCCCGACAATAAAAACAACTATCTATCTTGATATATCAATTGACAAACAATCATTCAACAATGAGCTATTGTAACTCATATGTCAATTACTTCGTCAGCATCAAAATTAAAGGACACTGATATTACAAGCTTCATTCTAATTCAATACCCACAATGTCATTGGTTAAACTACTGTATATTAGTATTGTGTCAATCTTCAGAGTTTAACATGCCTTTTTCAAACATGTAGGCATACTGAACTTATGGAGGGGATAAGGAACTGAGTCAAACAAAACTGAGGTTACATTTTATTTGAATCAATAATCTTCTTGTAAAAACTTTTGTCCATAGATTTCAATGCCCCCCCCCCCCCCCATCGCCCCATGAACATCGTACGGAAGCATACCACAACCTAAGGAGAACCCTCAGGAGAGCAAGCCTTCCTGGCAGTGAAGGAGATTATTTTTAGGGGCTATTTTTTCACATTGGGGCAAAGGCTGAAGTGTAGGGGCTCTTTCTCTCATTTTGCACAATTAGCAATTATGCAAAAGGGGAATCCAGCCTTGGCCATAAAATGTTGTGTTCGGAAGGAGAAAAATAAATTAAACAGAATGGTGAAAGTTTGAAAGAAATCGGACAAGCAATAAGAAAGTTATAGCTGCTTTAAAATTGAGATCACTAATACTATGTAGATTTCAAATTGGCAACTTTGTAAGTAAATTATGACAAGGGGCAAGGACAACTTTCCCATAGGCCATGTACTTTATTATCAGGGATTTGTGGTTTTCTCCTAAGTACCCATTCCCCTGGGGCAGTAATCTAAATATAACCCAGGTAGTATATTGTTTTATGTCCTCATGAAAGAAAAATATAATTTGAAATAAAACTTTTGGGGAAAATGACATTTTAGTCATAGTATGTATTGGAGTACATGGAAGAGTAGTCCTTGCCTTACATCACTATGACATCCCATATGCGGCCAATTTGAAGTCTCCATGGGTATAGTGATTACCAATATTTACAACATTAAAAATTTCATAACTTTCTTGTTTTTTTGTCCAATATTGTTCAAACTTTCACCTTTCAACTTGTCTGATTTTTCTTTTCCTTATAAAAACAAGTTTTTATTTGGGTTGGATTCCCCTTAAATGTATTAATATCATTATTCTGACAAGTGGTCTGGGGGAGAGTCTAGAATGGATAGTAGCCACAAAGCAATGAGTTCGGGGAATTTTAGAAGCTCTCATCAGGGCGCGATTACCCATCACCCTCATGTATTTTCCATACTGCTAACGGAGAACTCAAATGACAACTTGAAAATCATTGGGGCAGTTGTCCTAGAACCCCTCCCCCTTTCTTCTTCTTCCACTATAGATGTGCACCAAACAAGTGCACCAAATTCCCCCCCCCCCAAGCTCTGCTGACATTATAAATATCCCAGTTTTTAAGAGAGACTTTTAAAGGACACTTAACTACTTTGATTTACTACCGCATCCTCCTAGTAAAACAAGATGGCAGGCAGGAGGCCGTATTTCTTATGAATTGCTGAAGTTCAATCCCATAAACTTATCCAAATATTCAGGAGACTTCCCCTGGAGATGTTCGGAACTTCGGAAGCATAAGACTTTGTGCATGAACTGACTTTTTTTTATGAAGCCACGGAAGAGTTTTGAAAATATTGAAAGGGATGTTGATACACTCCGATAGAATATGAATGAAGGCGAGATACCATCATCATCCATATACTACTATAATAATTTCATGAATGAGTTATATGTTCTATTCATCTGTACCCTGCTTTGATACACACTCTTCTCTCTTAACTCTTGATGCATCTGGAAAGTAAAATACCAAACATCCAACAGAATTAGACATAAAAGTCTGCAAATATGGCATATTTATTCAAAAAATTCCATCTAAAATCTTTTCTCTCCACAACAAAGCAGTTGAATGACCGAAAATGCTGTGTTCAATATCCCTAAATACACGTACCGAAGAGTAAATATTTTTCCAGGCAAAAAATAAATATGCTTCTGCTATCAAGATTTATCTTTTTATGCAAATATGTATATGTATACATATGTTGGTCCTCTCCTGTGCCAACAAACTTGTACGATTATGGACCAAATTCCACATGTGTATTCAAAGTCATCTATGATTTATGCGATGGAAGTAGGCCCTATAAGATCATTTTGATCTGCTTGAAGGAAAGAATATCTGAACAGTATTCACCCTGCACCGTGCTTCAAAAAAATTTTTTTCGCCAAAACAGAATTCGAAAGCACCACCAGTCAACCTATTCATCCCAAATAACTCAGAAAAAAAAATAGAAACTGGATGATAAGTTCATGCTCCATCTCTTCCACTCTAATCAATTCTCTACCTTCCGCAAAAATACCTTTAAAGAAACAAAAAAGAGTGACACTTTTTCAGAAAATTTGATAAGACTAAACTTTCTCCATCTTCGCCCATTTATTGCCACCCAAAAAACGATTCACCACGACTAATAAAGCGGGGAAAGTCAGGCCTTCTATAAACAAACAAGTTTCGATTCTCTCAATTTCCAGCCCACCACAAGAAGGAGGGTTCAACTGTCTGCCATTTTTAGCAACTAGCCAATCACTCAATTGTTGCAAATTTGAAAGTGTTTTCGATCCATATTGATGCTCGTATCGTCGGGAAGACAGGACGAGCAACAGCGCATACAGATGAATGACCCCAATTGAATCACTTTTCTTGTTTTCTGCCCCCTCGCGATTGTTTCATCAATTTCTTGGCAGCAATCATCATTGCATAAGGGATCAAATTAGAGAGAATATCCAATGAAAGGAGTCCTGCTCCCTTATCAAAATCAATGCAAAAGCAATGAAACCGCCAAAACGCCCGATACTCTCCTCACTACCGCTATCATGCACCTCGGGCAACCGTTGCGAGCTCGACTGGACACACTACTCTATCTTGATGTGTCAGCTACACGCATGGGTGCATTAGAAGGAATATGTCACGCACCATACTATTTTTCTGACATGTTTTTGACAAGTTTAGACATTACTAAGAGTAAGACTAATCTAATTGTGGTGAATGAAAAAACGAAAAGGATGAGAATTGTTTCTTCTAAATTAAAAATGTCATCCCCAAACTTTCAGGCACATCAAAAACTTGTTTTCTACCAAACAAATTTTGCCAATACATCATGAAATATCATTCATGAAACTGATCACAACTATTTGCACTACAAAGACTATTTCACATTCAATCATATACTGATCAAGTTAAGATAACAGGTATAATATTAAACATGTTTTAATTTTTCTCTTTGTTTCAATGCTGAGCATTGCGGACAATGACATATGAAACCAGGCTGTCTGTCAAATTGGCAACCCTCAAAGAGAATGTCTTGCCTTCCATGCTTGAGTGAACACAGCCAATCTTCCTTGCAGTGTATGGTCGGCTTTTCATGACGGATGCTGTGACACAAGCAGAAATTTGTTTTCCTTGTCATTTCCAAACACTCATCTCCAGGTTTTTCTTCCTCGTTCCCACTTCACAATAATTTTTCAAGGATTGGTGAGCAGCATGCCTGCCCTGCTAGTTGCAACAGACACAGACGGTGTACCTCCGAGCACAATGTATCCCTTCATTCTTAGAGGTTTTACTTTCTTTTTTAGAGTTGCTTCCATCTACTCATGCCATTTCCTTAGGATAAGAGACAAGATCTTCAGGGATTCATAACCTCTTTCAGGGGAATTTCCCTCAGACCCTTTCCATTATCATAAGTGAGTCAATTTTTAAGGACTCGCTTGACCTCTTTAAAAGGACTCCCCTCATACCCTTCCTTGGCAAAAGCAAGTAAATATTGACAGACTTGAGATGAGTTAGTTTTTGAGAGATTTTACAGGGATTCCCTTCATCCCTTTCCTTAGAATAAGTAAGCTTTAAGGATATCTGACCTCTTTATTAAACAGGTATATTCTAGTCCTTTCACTTAGTATAAGGGAATTAGTTTTAATGGGCTTGTGAGTAATTTCTCTCAGCCACTTTCCTTAAGATAAGGGAGTAACTTTTGAGGAATTCATATGGCCTCTTCATCAGGGATGTCCCGTGTACCTTTTCTTAAGATAAGGCAGTTAGATTTTGGTGGTTTGTGTCCGCTTTGAAGGAGACTTCTCCGGGGCCCCCATTCCTTAGGATAAGGGAGTAAGATTTTAGGGATTCGTGACCTCTTTCAAACAAATATAACTCAGTCCCTTTCTTTAGGATAAGGAAAATAATTTTTAGGGATTCATGACATCTTAAACAGAATAATCAGAGTCCCTTTTCTTAAGTTCAGGGAATGAAATCCTGAGATAGGTGATCATGAGATAAATTCACTGGTGAAAGCTTTTAAAAATACACAATTTGAACAAAGAAAAGTGAAGAAACAAAGCATCCACACTAACAACAGCATTTTGATTTTCCCACTTAATTTCTTTTTTACTTAAAACCATATTAAAGAGTGAATCATTGTCCATGGAATCGTGGCAATCTCTGTTTCAGACCCTTTTTTTCGATTCTTTTCAATTCCATTTCCATTCAAAACATGATACAAAGTAACATAAATCAGATAACAATTTAACAGACGAGCATTCTTATACTTCGTAAAAAAACAGGATACAATTGAGCATTAATGGAAATGAGGGGGGGGGGGAGGTCCACTAAAAGCAAAGCTTGTAAAGTGTGGATCCCTCTTGGAAATGAAAAAAAAATATTATCGACTTATTCTATATGCATATACATATACACAACAGGAAAGAAAAAAGGGAAAGAACAAAAAGGTCGAAATCAGATTGATGTAAACATAATTACTAACCAAATGCAAAGCTAGGCACACAAAGAGGGCTTTGCTATGAAGAATATATTGTGCACTAGAATATATTGCGCACTTCATTCACTTCAGATGTAAGCAAATCAAGTCCTACAAATCATCCTTATGAAAATTGTTCCTTTCATTGGGTATGACTTTGAACACAATATCATAAATGTCACTTAAAGGACAAGTCCACCCCAACAAAAACTTGATTTGAATAAAAAGAGAAAATTCAACAAGCATAACACTGAAAATTTCATCAAAATCGGATGTAAAATAAGAAAATTATGACATTTTAAAGTTTCGCTTCATTTCACAAAACAGTTATATGCACATCTCGGTCGGTATGCAAATGAGGGAACTGATGACATCACTCACTCACTATTTCTTTTGTATTTTATTATATGAAATATGAAATATTTTGATTTTCTCGTCATTGTCATGTGAAATGAAGTTTCATTCCTCCCTGAACACGGGGAATTCCATTATTTTAACATTTTGTGCTTCAGGCAAGGAGGTCCTAATCATCAAATTCGTAAAAATTGAAATATTGTATAATTTAAACAATAAAAAACAAAAGAAATAGTGAGTGAGTGACATCATCGACTCTCTCATTTGGATGTAACTGGCTCGTTCATATAACTATTTTGTTAAAAATAAGCGAAACTTTGAAATGTCATAACTTTCTTATTTTACATCCGATTTTGATGAAATTTTCAGCATTGTGCTTGTCTGATTTTTCTCTATTGATACAAATCAACATTTTTCTGAGGTGGACTTGACCTTTAAGTAGGTGTTTTACTGTCTAGCCATCCATCATTAATGAAATAAGCTTTATTCTTCTCCGAATCGCTTGAACCTCATTTGCATACACTTCATATTTTCTCAAATCAATCAATTTGGATTGCCGCAAGAATCCATATTTCAAGTGCATCTTAATTGATCAATATTTTTTAACACCTTCCAAACCTCTGAACTTCCTTTGCATACAGTTCATACTTATGCAAATCAATAAATTTGGATTGTAGCAAGAATGCATATTTCATAACCATTTGCTTTAAATTAGCATAATCTCTTTATGTCTTTGATTCTATATTCCATTCTTCTTCCATTTTATGATCTTATGATGTCCGTTTTTGCATTCAAATATTCTTTTAGAATAGTCTTCAACTTCCAAGGACAGAGATTGGTCTCTCGAGGCAGAGATTTACCCCCCCCCCCTCTCCTCCTGCATCCATCAAGATTCTTGCCTCCTCTGCTCCTTGATAAAAACAAATGTGCCTACCCCCAGGGCAAGACCAATATAAGATCCAACGCACCATCGCCCCGGTCTTTATCGTCGCCTAATAAAGCCTCTAGCTATCTATACACATCCCTATCTTTCTCTATCTGCTGCCATATTTCTCTCTCCATCTAATTTCTTTCCTTGACGTTTCCTTCACTCCACAGCCCTTGCACTTTTGTGTTCAGCCTAAATCTTTGTACAGTATCTTTCGGTCTTGCATTGTTATCACTTTCTTTGATGCTCTGTATCTCTTGTATCACGCTCCCTTTTGCTGATGTCTGTCTATCTTTCTCTTTCACTGTTCTGTCTATCCATCTGTCTCCCACCCCCTCTCTTTCTCTCTCTTCTGCTCTCTCCTGCTCTCTCTTTCTCTATATCTCTATCTGTTTGCCTTAAGTTGAGTGTCATTTATCGACAGATATGTGCGCTTTATAAATTTTTTTTGTATTTTTTCATTATCATCTATCTATCTATCTATCTATCTATCTATCTATCTACCCATCCATCCATCTATCTCTATCTGTCTGTTAATCTAATCTATCTATCTATCTATCCATATATATTAATATTTATATATATATATATTTATATATAAGATATATATATGTCTGTCCATCTGTCTATCTATCTATTTCTCTCTGTCCATCTTTCATTTCTCCCTCCCCCTTACCTTGCCCCTCTCTCCCTCTCATTTATTTTAGATCTCTCTCTCTCCCTCTCTCTCCATCACTCTATTCTTCCAATCATCCTGGGTAAAAGCACTTTGCCTGCACCCCACCCCTCCCTCCCCGTTCCTCCCCCCCCCCCCCCCCCCCCGCTTATCCATCTCCTGCCCATCCATGCATTGTCTATGCATCCTCTTCATCTTCCTTCGGTGGGTGGGATTAGTAAATGACATATGCCGTAGCATGCGGCTTCTGAAGATGTTTCCTAATGCAAGTATGCAGAAAGAAAGAGAGCAACACACCAGGTTAGATTGGGGGCATTGCCCCTTCCGGCCGGCCAGGCAAGCATGCACCAGATTAAATTGGCAAAATCAGGCGAGAGGGGGCGTAACCAGTGAACGATTACAAGAAAAGAGGGATGAGGGGGGCTCACTTCAAAGACCATTCACAGGCTTGAAATTAAGGTACATCGAGCCGTGGACATTGACTGTCTATGTCTACATTTGTGGGTTCGACAACAAAAAATACACATGCATTCAATATCATTTAGAGGTAAAAACTTGTTATTGTATCATGGCATTATTTTCTTATATTCTATATGAGATAATTATGTGATCATGATTTATAACACTATCTTCTCAAATTTCTTTTCAATAATGATTTGTCACACTCATATTCACCTTGAGGGGTGCTCCAGGCACTCCTAAATTACCCCCAGCCAAGGCAGGGTACCTGTTTTAGTGCTAGCTTTACTCTGATTATAAACAAAATAGAGAACCCCTTTATAGGTGCGCTTTTTATTATGTAAGCAAGAGTAATTAACAATTAGTAGGCTATTTGTTGTAACTACTTTTAATACACTGCAAATTACGCTTCATAGAGCGCACAGAAGTAGGCATATGGGGCTACACACATATATCACATTCTAAAAGTAACCTGAAGGTTTCGATTTACTTGGATATGAAATATGATAGATGGCACCACGACAATAATAACTCCATACCGTACTTGACTGCATTAAAAGTCTTCCAGTGGGAATTTAACATTCAAGCTTTATAGAGATCTAAAAAATAAATGATCACCTTTTCAAAAATTCAATCATATCTTTAACTACACCACCTCCTCTTGATTAATTAGTCTCATTCTCCCGTTCTATCTCTCTCTCTCTCTCTCCATCTCTTAATCTCTTTGCTCACTCAAGCCTCTCACGTTCACTTTTACACCCTCGCAGACAGAGACTACTTCCTAAATGAGGAATTAAACTAGGCATTAAATGATGGGACCGGGCATCAATCCATCTCGGGTTGAATGTACTATTCCTTGGCTTTTGGCGTTTGAAGAGCGAGGGCTCACTCCGTATGTTCGCCTCTCCTCCTGCTCTCTGCTCATTGCCTGTGGCTGTTTGGGCCCTCCCGTCTTGGTTGAATTTATTCACCGAGGTGCCTACATCCCATACGTATTTGATTGAGACTTCGGGCCTCGAGATGCGGCGATTGGCATCACTGTTTATCCATTCATCCAGATTTGGTTTATGGCTTTCTAGAGCAGTGTTTGTCAAGCTCTGTCTTTCTATCTATCTGTCACTGGAAGTCTTTATTCCATTTTCTCTCACTCAATGACCATGCACTATCAAAAATATTTTAACTAACCTACTGCGTTGGTCAACAGATGAATTTACCTCTCTCTATATCCTACATGTAAAATCATTTTTTCCCCATCCATCCTGTTGCTGCCTATCAATTCCCATTCTTTCTTCCTTCCATAATATCACCTACCCCCCCTCTCTCCCTCTCTGTCTCTCTATCTCTCTCTCTCTCTCTCTCTGTCTTACTATCCCACTCTCACCCCTTCTTCTCAATCTACTAATCTTCCCATTCTTTCCCAAGATCATTCAATCTCTCCCTCTCTTAATGTCTCATTCCTCTGTTCATATCTCATGAAGATAACAATACACACACTCATATCGTTGTGTCATTGCAGGAAAGCCCTTAGCATCATACTTTCGCGCATTGTATGTGCCCAGAAATGCCCTTAGTTGCGCACATAAGGGCATTGCATAAGGGCGTTTCTGCACCGGAGAGGTGCGTAGAAGTGTAGCGTTAAGGGCGTTCCTACACCGACACAACGATATTACAGATAGCCATTGCTTATAAGCTACTGAAATAACGTATTTGAATTTCCCATCATTAAATCTTACACTCTCATTGCTCATTCCTACCTACTACCTCTTTTGTTGACTACATACAGCAGGCAGCAAACCTTCTTTTTTTATTTGTTTTTGTCTTATTTTAGAGGGAGGTAGTTTTTAAAAGATAATAAGTTCAAATCGGCATGAAGAAAATCATACTCCAAAAGTACATACTGAACAGTATTTCACTCAATATACAGGGGATGCAAATAAGGAGAACTGGGCCCCGTCTTACAAAGAGTTGCGATTGATCCGATCAATCACAACTATGGACGGCCACCAACGTCAACATCTATTATGCATGTTTGTTCAAAATATTTTCTAACTATGATGCATATTTCAGGCATTCATTGTTTCTTGAATATTCACTGAGCTACTCTTTGTTTACAAAGGACATTGTGCAAATATCCTGGAGAGAAAATTATAACACTGATGGATTTCCATAGAGTTACAATTGATCGGATCAATCGTAACTCTTTGTAAGACGGGGCCCTGATATACTTGATGTAAAGATCACCTTGGTCGAGAGATAATATAGAAGCACAGATAACAAGCTGTGACACAGTTCCTACCTGACCTACCATTCAAAATGTCCACTCTAATATCTTCAACATTGGTCAATCTTGACCTTGCCTTATCCATTCTGTAAAAGCCAATAATCACCAAATTCTAGCATGTCTCTCTCTTTTCCGAATGCCTTCATCATCTGGGAGCGATCGAGTAATTCCAGTTCATCTGTTAAAGGTATTGCTTAACTTTGTGAGCAGCCGATTAAAAAAATTCTCAAACCAAGATGAAACATGTGTACAAGTGCATGTATTAGAACTAATAAACCCTGAAAACAACCATTATTGAGAATGAAAAGCTAAAACTACAAGGCAAACCCCGATTTTGTAAATAGGCGTCTATATAAATAGTACACATAAGTGTATGGGATGAAATTAAAATGGTGTTTTCGGTCACTTTATATTTCAATTTTTGAAGCACTAAATAATTATTTTCAAACGCAATTTTTTCTGGGCTTCATTTTTGTAACATATCACAGACTCAGGTGACAAGTGTGACCTTCTAGCTCAGATTTTTTCAAAGTCAAACCAATGTTAACCAATCACTTTAAGCCCACGCACGATGACCAACTAAGAAAAAAATACTCTTTAATTTTCTTTACTTTGTAAATCTGTACAAAGTGAAAGTTAAGGTGTGTTCAGTCTCATTTCTAATACTAGCATCACTTACAATAATCATAAACCCATTAAAGGGGGTGTGAACTGTGTGTGGTCTCTTATTGACTTTGTGTTATGAATACATAGTCGTAAAATATACGTTTTCAGATATCTACTAATACTACAGAGAATAAATTGACCTATAATTGTATTTGTATAGAGAAACTAACATGTTTTGAGAGGAAAAGTAATTGTATTATTTGTTTTGCTACTTTGTAACATAATTATTGAGGTATAAATATATTGAGTAGTTAATAAGCATGTTATCATTCAAGTGGGTCTATATTACTAGACTACACTAGCATTATGGGTCAGGAAACTGGGCAGGTATGAGTAGTTGAGAACTCGAGATGGCGCTATTGGTTCGCATCTGCTTTAAAATACAAAATCACACCAAGGTTGATTTGGGAGAGTTTTCAATTTCTCTGTTTCAAGCCCAGCCACCATACATCACAGACCGGTGACTTTGAAACAGGAAGTATGAGGCCTTGTCACATCGTTCCGTGGAAGCCTAACGAGTGAGTCGGGGGGCAATCACCAGCAACTCACCTGTAACAAAGTTTTCTCGTACAAATCAGACTCACGTGCGCTTCTGCGGGCAACTGCTTGTGAGATAATATGTGAGATACTATCAACGCAGGTGACCTGCCAGTAGCAAAAATAGTCACACGCAAAACGATGTGACAGGGTCTTAAGTTGAACCTTAGTTTATGATATACATCTAAAAATAGTATTAAGGCACGGGGTAGAATCGTGATTGAGATTTCTGTTGGCTTCAATCGACTTTTAATTTCTGTGGTTCTATAGATTCTCCCCTCAAAACATATACTTTTCAATGTTTCATGTTTGCATTAAATTAAAAGATGTTTATCTTCATGACCGACGATATTGACTGAACGCAACTTGGGTCTGACCTGAACGTCTTTGGAAAATATGAATGTTTTCAGGGTAAAATGGTAATGGTTGAATGCAGGCCTGGATATTCACTTAGAAATCTACCAGAAATTAATTTCTAAAATTAAAGTAGATTTTTCAGTAGATTCACAAGAATATAATTATCCTACCTTGAATTTTTTTGGTTTAATTTTGGTTGTGATTACTGATTCATAGATGGAATTAAGTGCTTGCTTATATCAGGGTCTCCCTCTCACGTCCCTGCTTATATCTTAACCTCGAGATTCATTGCCATATATATCTGAATAAATATCATTCAAATTTTCTCTTTTTTTTCATAATATGTACAAATATGCGCAAAGTAATTCTTTTAGATAGTCACTCATGTCGCATTCAATTTCATTCCTTATTGAAAGTAGGATTACAATACAACCATGCTCTACAAAATTAACATCCTTGCTTTCATTACATTATAAAGGGGATACAGTTCTACTCCTAATCTAAGCCTTGGTAGGGAGTAGAGAACTAATTCCAAGTCTACAAAATTAACATCCTTGCTTTCATTACATTATAAAGGGAATACAGTTCTACTCCTAATCTAAGCCTTGGTAGGGAGTAGAGAACTAATTCCAAGTCTACAAAATTAACATCCTTGCTTTCATTACATTATAAAGGGAATACAGTTCTACTCCTAATCTAAGCCTTGGTAGGGAGTAGAGAACTAATTCCAAGTCTTAAGAGTTAAAATTAGGGTGGTGATCTCCTCTACGGTGCACTGAAAAAAGATGAAACAGAAACAGAAATGACATAAATAAATAGAGACTTTATCAAACAAATTTGTTTGGATACCAATAGGCTCAATCAGCCCACGCAGGGATTGTGGATGAAATATAATACAGATTATAAGCCTCTGAATATTTTCCTCCCCTACAAATAAGAGAAAAAAAGGTGATGTATATTTTCGGTTTGCTTCAAATATATGATACAATTTAAGCCAGGATAACATAAACTCAGCTTGCTAATACGTTATCTACAATCATATCTAGACTCACATATTCTGAATTTTAAAATGAGAGATAAGACTAATTAGACTATACTACTCTACAGTCGGAATTAGGGTATATTTTTGGTGGTAAACAACTTTACAAAAGAAAGGACAGATTTTTTGTTTAAACAAACAGAAAAGGCTTCTACATTCTCAAGTATAGTGATTACACCCTGACATTTTATCATAAACAGCAAGTGTTATGTATGAACAATCAAAGATATTATGATAAAATTACACCACTTGGTGCTGACCTGAAGTACAAGTGTATTTTTTGTCCTTTATATTATACTTACTGGTGGTTTAGTTTTAATGAATATTAGAAATGTGCCAATGCATTTTAAACATGCTTGCTAGGAATGTTCCCCAAGGAGTGGAGATGGGGCACACTTGTGTGGGTACTTGTCATACGTGTATACACTGGTAAATGATTAAAATGTTGTAACGCATAATGTATAAAGCTATAAACTATATCAATGCTTGTTTTATCATTATTATTTAATGTATCCCGAATGGTTGAGTCATGCAAATATAGGAATGGTCTCTTGTTATTTACTTGAGTGGGTTCTAGACAATCAAGCTTTTTCATCTGTTATTGATTTCAATCAAAATTGAAAATTACAATTCTCCAAAGAGCACCATTCTGAGATCATCTAGAATGTCATTACAGGATTCCTTCAGCTTAGTTATCAAAATATTAACACCTACTTAAAATATGTATTTCCGATGTGAAACACTGCTAGGGATAGTGATTTTCATTCCTGGAAATATTGAAGCTCCATACTGCGCTTCCATTACTACACGTCTACAGGGATGGGAAGCGCTAGATAGCTTGACCGTCAGCGTGACCATGGCAAAGCCATTGACCACTTATGGATCATTAACCTCCCCTCACACTTCCACCCATCGCTCTGTTGTTAACCTTCCACTGTGTGGTCATACTTGTAATTTAGCTTCTCTCTGCAGTGCTGCACAGTCAGTCTGGCCAGGGGGACTTTACACTAATCACCTAAGGGCTGAAGGTGCTCTTTCACACCACACATAAAATTATTTTTTATCGACTTGCTACTTCTTGTCAATAATCCAATCTCCTTCTAGCTTTTAAACCTATTTCATTCTCTGGATAGTTTGTGATACAAGATATTAAAGAATATTTGTAAATGTACATTAATGATTTCTAAAGGGATATCTAAAGCTCTTGGCAGGAAGCACAATTGCAGTCAAATCAACATCTGTAAATTTGGAACAGTGTGGAAGCACCCATAGAGTGACCACTATGCTCAGATGAGTATTATCTTCCTAAGCTATTTATGGGTATAAGCAAACACACTCTGGGCTTGGGGTGTGGGATTAGAAATTAATAATCCATAAAGTGGTTGCGAAGAACAGTATTTGGTTGAACAAACTTCTGTAACAGTTAAGTGTTACAAGGGGGCATTGGCCTTGAAGTGGACATCATCATCACCAAAATAATCACCATCATCATCATTATAATAATAATAACGTCAAATTTTACCCAGGGTAGCAACTTCAGTTCTGAAAAATGTTTTCCCAACAGGCCCTGCTTAACATAATAATGTTATTATCACCATCAACATCATCATACTCCTTATCACCATCATCATACTCATCATCACCATCATCACCTTCATCATCATCACTACCACCATGACCATCATCACTACCACCATCACCATCACCATCAGCATCATCATCACCATCATCATTATCACATCATCATCATTATGGAAGGAAGGGAATGTATGTTATCATGTATATATCATGTATGAAGGGAATGTATTTTATCATGTATGTTACTGGCATGCTCAGGCATAATACACCGGTGACACGACATTTGCTCCTGCGACAATTGCTCCAGGCTTAATTTCATCTAAAATGTAGGGTTAGGGTTGCAATAGGGTTTTATGTTAAGTTTAGGGTAGGGTATAGTGTTAAACCCAGGGTTAAAGTTGGTCATTCGATTAGTGTGTGGAATTTAGAGCAGAGCAATTGTCGCCAGAGCAAATATCATGGGACCAATACACCTGCTCTAAAACGTTGTGTAAAAAAATCCTTGTGTGATGACCAGAGCAACAATACACACTGCTAAAATGCATGTATTTTCATTGTCTCCATTTATCCAGCTATTTGGTAACTCATTTTTTTCTTTCTTACTGGATACATAATCCCTTGACCAAATGACCATCACCTCTCCCCTTTCACCCTTCCTTTCATGCTCCCTTCTTCCCTCTATCGTTGCCCTTCCATCCACCTAACACCTCTCCCTTTGTCTTTACTCCTCTCTTCCAACCACCGCTCTACATTTAGAAGTCAAGAGGACTAACATCTTAGGACTGAAGGTAATTAACGTCTCTCGCAGATCTCATTAATACCCTCATCCTGCCAATCATCGTCGCATTCCGCACAAGCGGTTTTCACGCGTTTCTCCCGCGTACCGTCATCATGGCCGGGGTTCCTCTCTCGGAGCCTGTCACTTGCTCACCTCTGCGTTCCGACGCCAATCTCTAATGTCGGCTGGAAGCGGAGGAAGCCCATTAATGGTTTAAGCCCCGCCTGAGTAAACCAATTTCACTACCATGGAATTAAATTTACAAATTGGAGGTGGCCCGTCTGCGTCGGGGACCGTGAGATATAGACTAGATAGGGGGATGAATGGACGGAGAGGGGTGTGAAGAGGGACTGGAACATTACAAAAAGAGACGAAAGAGAAACAGAGAGAGGGTGATCAAGAGAGAGGGAAAGAGACACAGAATGTTGGTGGGAATAGTGAGAAGAATAAGGAAAAGGGAAGAGAGAGGGGGGGGGTGAGAGTCAATGTGTGATAAAAAGAGAGCAAAAGACAGTAAAGAAAAAAATGATATAGCCCAAGAGAGAGAAAGGGCAAAAAATAGACAAGAGGGGGGGGGGGTAAAGACATTTAACTAGACATAGATGAAATATTACTTATAAACTATATCATTATTCCCCCTGTCCCCCTAAAACATGTTTTTTTAAAATGCCTAATATTGAAACAAATGTACTAAGTAATGTATTTTACTTTATATATATATTTTTTGTTAATAGATTCAATCTGGATGTATTCCATTTCAATTTCAGGTGGATCATAGGAGATATGGCCAGCTTTCTATAACCTATTTGGCTCATTCTGTCATTGCCTGAATATTAAAGATGCAATCTTAAAATCTCTGAAGATTAAGGTCACTTAGCTCTTACAACCTTTGAATAATCAAGTAAGCAATTTATACATTTATTCATTTTCATTATAAAAAAGAGCATAAACCTATTTCCGAACCCTAAACAAGGAAAATATTTGTAAATGCTATGTAGATGAATCATCCCAACAAAGCAAGAGAAGTCGTTACTTATCAATATATGAGTCAAAATGAGAAAGCAAAAAAAAAATTGGAACAGGGAGAGAGTGAGAAAGAGAGAGATGGGGATGCAGAGATAGATAGAGACTTGAGGACCGAAGAACAATTTTGTAAGATCTTTTAATATAACCATAAAATCTTTATTCATTTTCCTTAAAATCCAAATAAAGAATAGTGACAGATCACAAGATAGCATGATTGAAATTGCCCTCCCTCCAAAAAAAAAATCGAATATAACTTATATAATAAAGAAAGAAAGAAATTAATTAATACATAAATAAAATAAAAAACAAATGAACAAATAAAACAAAATATACAAATACAAAATTAAAAAAAATCATAATTACACATTTACAAAGAGAAATAATTCTAAACGTTCCTTTGATAATGCTTATTTCAACTACAATATATAACAGATGCAACATCCGAAAATATTGACCGCTTCAACCACCAACGTTGCATTTTTGCATACTGGCATTTCAAAAAACCTCAATTCCCAATCTGCTCCATTTCACATAATGCAGAGAAGCTGCAGCGATTAACTAAGTATGTCCATTAAATCAATTGGATATGTCAGGGGCATTAAAAACATGGCGAATCATATCAAGAAATCGTAGATGGAACCACCAATTTCGGCTCGTACTCCCGGCAAATTCTGCATCGGATTGGCCCAGGCTCCAGACACGGTGTCTGCGAATTCAATAATCGTGGTATCCCTGGTCGTTTATTCTCCCTTCAAAAGGCTAATATGTTGCGATCTGTTATCACATTTCATGAACAAGCCTTCAAACATACTTTCAACAAAGATATAGCAGCTACTTTTGGAGAAAGAGAATGAGAATGATGTTTCGTAGAAGAAGTAGAGCCCTCGAGCATCATTTGCATGAGGAAAAAGGAATTGATTTCTAGATTGATTAAGAACATCTATACGGATGATGATTCAGGAAGCTTTGTGTTTTACGCTCTACATGATTATATCCCACTTGAATTGATATCAAAGAAATTCACTGCAATGCTGTAAAACCCGATCCATTCGTTCCTATGTCTTTGGTAATCTCTAATAAACCACTAGTTTTGCTTCACATAAATTTCCTATATTCTTTTTTTAAAAATACAACATTAAATACAAGAACATTCATTTGTTAAACATTAGGAGCACCTTTCTCTTCTTTCCCATTATTTCATTGAAATTTGGTTGATAACACAAATAGAATAAAAGCAATATATCAAATTTCTTAGCGAGAAAAAATCTGGTCTTTCATGCTCTAGATAATGTTTCTCACTTCAGTAGATGATAAATGGCTAGACATCATTAGCGACACCTCAAATACAAGCAAGGCTGTGTATTGTCTCTCAATCTTTCAAATGTTTCTTTTCCCTCCCTATACTTCTGAACAGGCAGGTGAGAAGCGTGAGGTTTTCTTTTCTTCTTCACTATCAAAATGATGCAAGCGATTAATTGAACCCTCCGGAGAGCCGTGGTAAGCCGTCGCAAATCAACTGACCAAAGTGACCAGAACGAATGGTCAAGCAAGATACCATGAATACATACATCCAAAAGACATTTTCGAAAATTGCACTTCATTCCAGATTGTTGGCTTGAGGCGAGATACGCCATGCTGGGCGGGACATAGAACGGCCCCAGTGGGACTACACAATAGGCTCTGTGAGGGATGCCATGAAAGCAATACACCAAATGAGATGAATGGGACTGTAGGTGCAATGGGCTTCCTGATTAAACCAACTGAAGGAAACAAAGGAGGGATTTGAACATCTGAAATCACACTTATCAATGGAGGTTCCCTGCATGATACTTGTTGTATTGCTTTATGATACAGATTTATTCAGTTTTAAAGGGACGGATAACTACTTCAAAATTTGCCGTTCAGTTTTATGGTGATAACCACAAAGGTCTGCCAGGTTTGAAAATGTTAAATTGTTGTACCAGAGAGTCAAAATCATTGTTTTTCTAGGAAAGGTTTTGCAACACATTGAAAATCAATAACATAAGTAATATTAATAAATAATAATTTGTCCATTTAGACAGCGCAGTCACTACACGTATGTGCATATACTCAACTGTGCTTTGATTCTTGATATCATGTATTACCCCGGCTGTAGCTGAGCCGCCATATTAATAGGCGCTAAAGCGTTCAAGTAATAAATCCTACCGGGTACCCATTCACCTCACCTGGGTCAAGTGCAGCAAAATGTGGATAAATTTCTTGCCGAAGGAAATTACACCATGGCTGGGATTTGAATCCACGCCCCCTCTGTTTCAAAGTCTGGAGACTAATCCACTGGGCCACAATGCTCCAAGTCATAGGAAACTAAAAACCAATGAATGTAAATGGGGCCTACAGATGTGATCTTGTATTCCTTTCTGAAATTTGGGCTAGACCTTTACATTGAATATCATCTTGATCTTGACTTTGATGATGGTCCACTATGAGTCTGTAAAAATCAAACTTTGTTTGATCATAAGGAGTCCATGGTTATAATCCAAACATGAGACAATTGTCAAAATGGTGAAATTATTGTCTATTTGCTTTTTTTTTAATTAGTGATCATCCATCGTACAGAGGGTCGAATAATCGTACATCTGGCAATGCAAGAGTTGATAACCTGTAAATGACATTGGTGATCAATGGTGCTGTCCATCGCAAATGGTGATAATGTTTGAAATCGCCCGTAATATACCAAACCAGTATAGATACATGCATGATGGCACATGGATCTTCTATGTATGTAATACTACATTTTCTATTTGACCACTGCCACTCCATATGCTCGTTGACTCGAGATAAGACTCTGAAAATGTTATTGAATCTGAATAAAGCCAGCAATTCTCAATCAAAACAGTGTGAACTGGAGTAAGAAAAATCCTCTTCCTTTTGAATCGTCCATGCATCTTGCATTCTGGTCGCTAGAAAGGGTGATGCGGACGGACGGCCATGGGGGCAGGCAGGGCCCTTTCTCTCTTCCGCCCATGCTGCTCCGAACCCATTCAAAACCAGCGGGGCTTGCTAAAAGGGTAAGATTGAATCCACGCATGACGTGCTGGGAGGAAAACTGGTAGAAATTAATCTTTTCCATCTCTCCATCCATCCATCAACGCTCACATCTTCACTGATTCTGCTTCCTTTCCGCTCTCATCTACCTTTCTAACATTGACTTACAGTTCTTGTCTGTTATCTTTATCTCCTTGTTCGTTCTCCTTGGCACAAAGTCACAAAGGTGATTCTCAATCCATGGACCAAAACCATGGTTTAGGTAGATTTCATGCATTGATTTTGATTCCTTCAGCGCATAATGAGAAAGCATCCAATAATAAATGTACTTTAATCATAGCACGTTAAATTGACACTTGTTACTACGGTTACAGCATTAATTAACACACTGTTTTCAATTGACAAAGCCCGCTGTTATGTTAATCAAATGATAAACAGTTGGCTCATTAATGTGGTTACCATAGTAACAAGGTGCAATTCAGCACCTGGAAATCAAAACATGAATCCACTACTGGACGATTTCTCAATTTATACACAAGGAATTCAGCGCATGAAATCTGCATAAAACATGGTTTCAAGCCACTGAGCCAAAACCAGTTCAGTCTGAGCTTAGCTCATTTAAGTTATCCTAATCTGTCTTCTTTCTATATCATGTTTACATAAATATGTACTAGGCCTATGTACTTTCCTTTTCATTACCTGCCCAAGTTATCAAAAGATGAGCAAAATAGGTAGGGTAGGAATAATAATAATAATAAATAGTATTTATAAAGCGCCAAATCCACATTGATTATGTGCTCAAGGCGCTGAAATATACTTGGTATATTATCATTACCCCGGCTGTAGCTGAGCAACCATATAGGCGCTAAAGCATTCAAGGAATAAATCGTACCGGGTACCCATTCACCTCACCTGGGTCAATGCAGCACAATGTGGATAAATTTCTTGCCGAAGGAAATTACGCCATGGCTGGAATAGGTACATTGATTTAGCAAACTAAGTGACATCTACTCAGCGTTTGTTATGTCAAGAAAGAATGCCCATCGGAAATGATTTTTTCAAAGCATAATATTTTGCTATATGGCCGATACATTGCAAATGGTCCATAAGCAACGGTGAGCAAATTTGGCAAACAACGTAAGACCATAACTGCTGCAGTTTTTATTCATTTCAATATTAAAGACAACTGCCCGGTTGCTTATCCAAGGACAAAAAACAAGAGAGTACTCGAGTGCCCCACCTATTTCCTTTCCATTGCTCTCATTTGGTTAATGAGGCAAGGCAGCAAGGTTGACCAACAAAAGGAGTGCATCGTGTCTCCTCATCAACCCTTCGCCATTACCGGACAGCACAATGTACATGTAGATACCCTACAAATTACTAAACTGGTCGTCTATTCACCACGGCAGGTCCGCCGACAGCGGCTAACGTACTTCTCTGAAGTAGACCCGGTTTAGCATTCCGACTTACGATGATAAATTGCCATGGTGATCTACGCTAGAACGGTTCATATTAGACTGCATAAACAACAAAGTGACTTTTATGGTATGTGTAAATGAACAAACACAACAAAGGCTTGCAAGGATGTGAAGCTCAATACAAAACAAGTATGTTGTTATACTGACAAAGTGATCCCCTTATTTATAGATTTAACCAATTTTGTTTATTCTGACAATGAGATTGTATATCAATTTTTGTTGACTTACAATGTCACAATTACCCCCCCCCCCCCCATAGTTAACAAAACAATGTACTTTCGGTTTGACACCAGAAAAGAAATACATATAAATATCATAGATACCATTATCAGATACCATGAAATCATTAATGAAAGTTATCAGGGACATATCAATTATACACCCTAAACCAAGGACAACCCATTATGGACCATGAATTCTACCTTGAACGCAACCCCATATGCCTTGCAGATTCTATCAATATCACAAATTGATAGAGTGAAGTAGTTTCCTTGAACTGTGCAGCAGAACTTTCAATCTAATGGTATTTGTTTCACTCAGACGAGTAATTATAAGCAACTTTCAAATTCAGATCACCGTGCTAAGGTATTGTCTGTGACTTTTTTTTCAAAAAGGCGGCCCAGAAATTCATTAAAAGGTAGTGCTAAATACTTCCAAAATGTGAGATGTATACAATTAGTGATGATCAAAGATGGCTGGCTCCTTGATTTCCCTAATGAAAAGGTCCAACAAAAGTATTTATTCATAGATATTTTAACAAAAATATCACATTTTACAACAATTATTATATATTTCTGATTGCAGAGCTTCAATTAATCCAAACAAAAAACGTTGGCTCATTTGCTTTGGATATTTCTTGGTGCCCTTTTCAATTTATTCCTACTAAAGCTGTAATATGAAAATATGCCCTTGTAAGACGTGGCCTTGTCCTATAAGTATTGAAATTGAAGGCCTGTGACAGCTAATCTCTATTTGGAACAAAATTCTTCAACATAAATTAAACATTGAGAGAATATAAATTCTAATAATAAACCCAGCCATCTATAGAATTGTTAAAAATTCCATCCTTACATAACACAATTTTTCAAGAAAAAACCCCCCCATATATTTATAACATTTGGTAGAAATCAAGAAAGCTCTAGTATCAGTAATTAGAATAAATCCACATACTTGTTTAGTTACTTAGTTAGTTACAAGAATAGCAAAAAATGTAGAGCAAACCGCTCAAAATAGAGAACAAGAATCGTTATCATGTCCTTAAAACACTTCTAATGGGAGAATCGTGATGATTACTGGCATGAGAGTAATTTTCCACCACAAGTTAGCAGCCAGTCTGTAATTGATAATTTAAGCCTAGGCGAGACTGCAGCTAAATAAACGGCGTAGTTCAGGGAGATTAACGTGCCATAAAATATTTACTTGGCGCATGCTAGAACACACCTTTCGGCACTATGGTGTATAGGCTGGATAATTTCTAGTCAAATTATTTCACTCTATAGGCAGGTTCTACCTAATCATTCAAATCATTATCTTATTTTTTCTATTGTATTAATAATAATTCCTTTTCTAATGTGTCATTTTGACTTTGTCAATATTATTTCCTGAAGATATACACTCAGTATTAACAAAATATGTATTAAATAGACCAGGCAGTATTACATTATACAATTTGGGAAAAAAAGGATTTTCGCCTTTTGTACATAACTAAACAAGCAATTCTTTCATTTAAACCAATTAATTCCCTAATCATTATCATATCCACAATTTTCCATTAAAAGAAAACTGATACATGTACTTGATTTTTGAAAAGTATATTTCATGCATGGTAAAGAATCAAATAAATATTTGATTCAAACCTCAAGGTTTTATATTCCTAAACATACTGTGACACATTTAACAGAAGCAGTTCCAATTTGAGATCTACATTGCAAAACATGCTCCGACACAGACTTGGGATGGAAGGAGCATGCCAAATCAGAAATCCATTCTCTGAGAAACAGGTTATTGATTTCCGTTGAACACTCTCGCACTTTAAGAGATGCATTAAGCCCGGCGTTCGCTCGTATCCATACTACTTCCACCCGTTCACTTCCAATCTGCACTCCACTGACATTCACTGGGGATTTGAATCCCACTATGCACATTCCGGCGCCTAATGGCTGACAGGCGAGCCACCTGGGGTCCACTGCCCAACGATTAGCATGCGTAAACATGCAAGGGGGAAGCGTTAACACTGCTTCCATGGGGCTTCACATATTCCATGCCTTGGAAAACACCTTGGAATTCCCAGAAGGGGGAGAGGGGGGGGGGAATGGTGAGCATTGGGGTATCATTGGCCTGTTCGGCAAACCCGTCGCTAGGAATAACAAACATATTCGGCATCGCCCAACATAATGCACTGTAAATATTTTCCTTGCAGAACTCCTCGTTGACACTCATCATCCCCAAAGGACGCTTTATCGATGCAAGTGATGGAAAGAATGAAAAGGGAATATAGGGAGGATGAAATTTGCTACCCTCCACCAAAAAGTGATGTCTGCCTCCAAATTGTGACATCTGATTGTGATATCACAATAATGGCAGACATTATTCTTTTAATTTGAGTAAAAAATTGCATTTTCACCCTTATAAATGGATAGATGTGGAGCCACACATATTTTCAACTATTTCAGCAAAAATATATAAATTCCATAAAAGATTGAACATCAATATACTTACATCAATAGCTTTCCATTTTTTTCTCTTTATATTAACTTTCTTTCCCTTTCAAATTATCCATCCATCCTTTACTCCCTCTATCAGCCTTTTTCCATTTGTTTGCTCTCTTATTTTGTATTCATTTCTGAACTAAAATCAAATATAACCATATCAGCCATTCCTTCACAAGTCAAAGGTCAATGCACTTTTACTACATTGAGTCACACGTCAAGAAAAGTTCAAAGGCTGTGTTCACAGACATATTGAGCAGACAGGCTTTCAAAACAAAAGCTAAAATATGGTTTGTGTTCATAACTTATTAACCATTCATATACAAAAGTAGATTGACTACGCACAGTATGTATAGCATAGTCCCATCCCATTCCCCTCATTCATTGCAATATTTATCAATAAATCTCTCATATGTCACAATCATATTCTTCCATTCTATGATGTTATTTGATTTCATTCTCATTTATGATTTTCTGAATATTTAGTATCTTTAACATGTTCTAAAAGAAACAACATTTCAGAGGTGATTATCTCCTATTGCTGATTATGATTTTCTGAAAAACTGCCCAAAGAAACCAAATTTATGTGTTTACTCCGCTTGTAAAGACTGATTAATTCTATCTGAAAGATTCATGTTACCAAAGATGTACGATTGCACACCCCCTGGGGCAATCCTAATATTGATTACATCTATCTCAGTTGATGATGGCAATCAATATTCATTATCTGACCAAGCTATCATTGACCAGACATTGCGCAACATCTATTATCAACCATGCCTGGTCCAATACTGGATCTAGGTTTAATAGTCCCATTCATAGAGCCTTCTGGTATTATAAGTCTGAAACTTAAAACTTCACAAAGATTGGATAACAACAAACATAGGCCTATTGTATTAGGATCAAGTACTCAAACTAATTGCAAGACAATAAAAAACAAATAATTAAGAGAAACATATAAATTACAGTTTCCAAGGTTATATCCCATTCTGCTTTGTTGAAATGAATACAGTGATATTAACGATTAGTGATTAGCGATTAGTGATAAGGATTATAAGTTGGTCACCTGTCAAGATCACTGAATCAGACATTTAAAAAATTTTAATACAATAAATGACCTCTGAGACCGCTCACCTTAAGATCATGACATCTAATCACGGCCCTGTAACATATACCATGCGATCAAATGTAAAACTAATTGCAACAGATACTCTATAAGAAGATCTCTTTTTCACACAGGGCCCAGATCACTGAAATTCTAAAATTATGCATGACAACATGACATGAGACAAGTTGGAATTGATCTGTCGAGGGCCCTCTCACACAAAACTAAATATTTGACCATGACATACATTTTTGCCATTGATCATATGGACAATTGTGTGCAATCGATCCTAAAAATCAATCATTCAATCGATTGCAAAGCTTAGTGGTACAAGGACCCAGAACAGAAAAGAGACAAAGTACAGAGGGATGGACAGACAAGCATACACCAAAGTGACCAAATACATGGGTGGAAGCACTGATACAAAAAAAATTGATAGAGGAACTCGAAGTCTAAGCATGGAGTTGAAATAAGATCCATGTGGATTGTAACTGCGTGTAACGCTGAGAAGCAGCAAAGAAGTTCATTTGCATAATTATGCTTAACATCAATCATAAACACAGCATTCATGCTAGCTGGCAGCAAACAGCGTGCGCCATCCACGCTCCAACACAAATGCCCTGAAGCATCATTTACATGTCAACAAGGGTGTCGTAATTATCGTCGTCATCATCACCATCATTAGCGAGCCTCGCTCAGTCACGACTTCCCTTCCTCATTCTCTCAATCTCGCTCTCTCTCTCTCTCATACTCTCTGAATTTCTTTATTCTCTGTTATTTCTATCACTTTGATGCTTCCACATCAATTTTAAATCTTTTTCTCTAACAGTTTAACAAGGACTTAAATTCATTCTATCAATCTCTTCTTTTTTTCAAGCGCGACCTTAGAATTGTACAATGTTACAACTCACATGTATACAGAAAAGGCTACTAAACAAATAACAACAAATGTACACTTTAATTTAAATTAGGTTTTTTCAGTTTCAACCAACCATTGTTTTCAACGTCTGCATAAAATACCTAAAAATACTCATTCTTTACCTCAATCCTAGCAAAATGTTAGATATATATACTGAGATTCATATGTGTCTATATATGTGATGATTGACTGTCTAACAGATTAAGAGTGATGTACAAGGTAAATGTTAATGTGCTGTGAGGAACTGAGCATGAAGACGAAACTGTTGGATGGAATTAGCCATTGTAATTGAGATAACATTATTAAATCCAAACTAGCAAGACAAGAACATCCACCCTTGCTATTCCATGCATGCACTCTCCGTGCGAAAACAAGGGGAATGGCTTCGAAAACACGGCATAGCCCCCATCGTTTCGGCTCAGCGCAATGTGCTAATAACTGCATAAAAAGGGAAAACATGATGTACGGGCGCAACGATATCTTGTGACAGATTCGGTTCTCATAATTACAAGCGATGAGCAGGTCTAAGGCAATTATCTCCCTCATCCATTCTTCATCCACTGACAGTGGTGGAAGGACAGTCAGTTTACCCTCTATTTCCTGCATTCTTAATCACATCTCCCATTGTTGAAGTACTTTCCATCCGTGGTTCTCTATTTTCTTTGCGCCTCTTGTCTGTCATGACGTCTTCTTGAAAGAGCTAATCTCTAATCTTTTTAATCTGTCTCATCTGTCTATTACTTTCTATCTTCTATTTTTGTCAGTGTATCTCCCCCCCCCCCTTCATCACCCCTTCTCCCTCCCTCCATGGATATCACCCTCCCTGTATCTCTCCCCCTCCCCCTTTTCTCTGGCCCACTTCCCTCCAACTTTACTTATTTCTGTACCATTTCATCTGTACTTTAGACGTTAAACATACAAATGATATAACACTTAGTTGACTAGACTACTTTCTAGATATTAGACATAACACAATAGCAAGATGGCAACTACCCAACTGTGTTTTAATTTTTACATCGTTCAAGTACCGATTCTGTGGCGAAGATAATTGTTATTCACCCCCCCCCCACAGCTCTACCGCTGACCAACCATGTCTTAATATACGAATGAATGATAGAAAAAAATACAAATGTGAAATCATGAGAGACAGCTTCTGAACATTTCAAAACAGAATGACACCGGAGCGATTCATCCAACCTAATGACTTCATGAGTAAGGGATTCTATTTCATTTTTACCCCTCCAGCTATATCACATCAAAGTCTGGAACAACAAGATATTTCACAGTTGGCCTGTATAGCACATTATTGACTGATTTCCCAACCCTTTCCAGTTTTGTAGGTTGTCATTTGATCACGAGCGATCCTTTATCTTATCACACCATCGTCGCTTTACATCTACAGCCAACATGTCAACATGTATTGTAACATTATTACCATGCTCAGTCTTTTCACAATACTGGAGAATGCGTGATATTCATAAATCCCACCTCAATCTGCTGATAATCATATTCAAAGCATGAATAAAGTCACACCCACAAGACATGATCTTTATGTCTTAATCCATACAGAGAAGATAATGAAGCTCTCTCCTATATTTTCATCATTGCATCAAAACAACACTAAATACATGTTTTCAACCTAAAAACAACTCTTTAACGAAATACAAGTTACACGATAACAATGTGTAAGTTTAGGTTGCAAATTCAACCCTTAACAATTAACATTCTAACCTAAAACTTAACTCAACATTAAACCAGCCCTTATTAAACCTAACAGTGCTAAACAATCCAACCCTTAAAGCCTCACTTAAGTTCCAGTAAATCGCCCGCCCCCCCCCCCCCCAAAAAAAAAAAGTGTCTAGTTATTGTCTTTATAAAAAGATGTTTGTCCTATACACGTTGTAATGTGTATGATATGATCATGATTAAAAATTAAAATGTTTATGATATGGAGAGTTTTTCAATCTATCATTCATGACCCGCCCCACCCCCCCCCCCCCCAATAAAATTAATGGCCATCAAACACCTTCTTGCAAGATGTTGTGTAGGAGGAGGCACAGAGATCATTCGGAAGAGAACAATAGTCTCCAAGAATAGTTGAACTGATCAAAAACATACACTTGATGCTCTTTCTTTGAATACATATCTTGACGTCTCCAAAAGAACCCGGGCATAATATTACAGCCATATATGAACCCCCCCCCCCCTAATGTTCACACAACTTTATCTACCACTCAGCTAGGCTCCTCCCACACTAGGCTAATCCTTCTCATGACCCTTTCTACTCATGTTTAGCAATCTGTACATCAACAATATTCAATACTGATCACTGATAGGTCCTCCTGCAAGCTGTCTTCTAGTTACCTCTAGAGGGGCCTTCAGACTTACTCAATCATACAAAATACCTGGTATCTGCCCTGTCTGGTGTTTCATACAGCTGTTTGTAAGTTACCAATGACTTTAAGAACGACTTCACGAACGACTTTACGAACAACTGGTGATCGTTTCTTGGGAAGTAAATCAACAGCAACGGGAATCTGGTGTGTATCATTGACCGCAAGAAAGGATCACCAGTCATTCATAAGGTCACTTGTACGTTACAAACAGCTTTTATGAAACCCCCACCTCATCAGAAAGTACTCAGGATCAGTTTTTGATAAAGACATATGACTGGGGTAACTTTGCCATTATTGTAACTACCATGGAAACCTTGACCGTGAATGGCTGCTCAGCCCTGTTACCATGGTATTTACCATGACATTTTGGCAAAATTCCCATTACCAGTAAGGTTACAACTCTTTGTGAAATGAGCCACAGGTTAAAGATAAATTCCAGTTGTGGGAGTGATCTCAACATGACTTTTTACAGAATTTAAAGGTCAAGTCCACCCCAGTAAAATATTGATTTGAATAAATAGAGAAAAATCAAACTAGCATAACACTGAAAAGTTCATCAAAATCGGATGTAAAATAAGAAAGTTATGGCATTTTAAAGTTTCGCTTATTTTTCACAAAACAGTGATATGCACAACTCTGTGACATGCAAATGAGTCAGTCGATGATGTCCATCACTCACTATTTCTTTTGTTTTTTATTGTTTGAATTATACAATATTTCATTTTTTAGAGATTTGACCATAGGGACCGACTCGACTGAATCATATAGTATAAAACAAAGCTAATTCCACATGTTCAGGGAGGAATTTATCACCGTTTCACTTGACATTGAGGAGAAAATTAGAATATTTCATATTTCATATAATAAAATACAAAGAAATAGTGAGTGGGTGACGTCATCAGTCTCCTCATTTGTATACCAACCAGGATGTGCATATAACTGTTTTGTGAAATTAAGCGAAACTTTAAAATGTCATAACTTTCTTATTTTACATCCGATTTTGATGAAATTTTCAGTGTTATGCTTGTTGGATTTTTCTCTTTTTATTCAAATCAATTTTTTGTTGGGGTGGACTTGTCCTTTAATATAATGATCACCAAAGTGTCTGTTTGTATGAATAAAAAATATGTGCCAAAGGGTTCTGGAAGAAATTGTGTAATTGCTGAGAAATAAGCAAAATAAGCGCGGATTCGGTCACTTCCGTCGGGTCTTTATTCCAGCAATAATAATACACTGTCCAACATGTGCCTATCTGTGTTGGCGATCTTCAGTGTGATTGTTTTTTAGCTAGATATTATGATTTCACAAAGTTCAGTTTATGTAACTGTACCAGATCTAGATCCACGATGATATATCAATACTTTACCTTGGTTTTACAGACTTTCTCACGAAATCAGTGTTTTACTGCGACTACGTCCATTTTAGCTTTAATTTACCAGTATGAAAGCACATTACTTGTAACATTCTTGAAAGAAAATACCAGCACGTTAGTAGGTACTGTTCAAGATTACAAGAACTTGTGCGGAATTCCTCAAAGGTCGCCGGGAATTTCTGCAGTGTGAAAATGAATTACTGAAACTCCAGATGAGTGTATATCCTTTCTATTAGAATGCAAGAGTCATATTGCTAGCTCAAACTAAGAATACTTTATCCGGTTCAGATGGGTGTGAACACACAAATAAATTCTCATAAAGTTCTTGATATTCTTGTGACAGGCAGGGTATGAAAGTGCCTTGGATCATCTCTTCCTCACATTCTCATATCCTAAGTATGCAAGCCTAGAACTCTAGAACAGACTGATCCTACCAACACCTCTTCATATTTTCAGTGATGAAGAGAGTGATGGAGGGAGGGGGGTGATTAACTTAATTTAAAGGGAAAATGGGTTGACAATCAACAGTACTTTTAACTGATAAACAGTATTGTGTTGTTTCTATTTGACATCTTGACT